>NC_133656.1:232533110-232833110 GCF_009905375.1 Apium graveolens | reverse complement strand
GACCAATAAGTCGGCTTTAAAGATTCCTTTGAAACGCCCTCTTCTCTTGCTTTTCTGTCAACTCTTTTTTTAAGCTAACTCAACGTCCTTTTGATTGTCACCTTGATGTGATCTTCAACAATTTTTTGGGCTTTTGAACGACTTTGCCCCTTAAGATGTCTATAATATTTCTAAAAATTGCAACAAAGATTAAGGATAAATGCGTCATAAAATCAAGAAACCAATGCCAACAAAAAAAGGGTTTTAAACTTACTTGAAATTCTAAAACCCTTGCATTTAACCAACCCGGATTATGTTCTTCAATGTCGGTAAAAGTATAACGCCCAATAGGCCACTTCTCCCGAATCATGCTTAACAAAGTCTTTTTAGCGGTATCATTTTCAATACTATATACAAACAAAGCAATGAACATAATCTCATGCACTTAAGAACACAACAATATACAGGAATAATGCAATTTAAAAACTTATTTAAGACTTGCTGTCCATCGGAGATATCAATGCGGTATGGCTTCAATGGCGCTTTTTCTCCATATATGCCACTTGAATGTGATCGAGGTCGCCTTCCTCGCCATTCTCGTTCCTCGTTAGGTGTCATGTGTCTAGTCGGATCATTCGGGTCCGAATCCGAATTCGTCGGCTCATCACGCAAACTCAATTTCCCCATCTTTTTCTTTCCTCTACCATTGCCCTTAGTGCCCTTTCCTTTGCCCTTCGACGTGCCTTTTCCACCATTATCCTTGCTAGCTTTTCCCTTTCCCTTATCTTTTTCTTTTTCAACTTCCTTCCCCTTCCATTTCCTCGCCATCGCAAACAACACCATCGTAATCATAACCACCGCTAGCATCCAAGTAATAAGATCCTAAAATGAAAAATATAAGAATATATTAGCACAAATATACAGACATACAAATCGACGACAAAAATGCATATAAAATGTATGCACTAAATCAAATAAATCGACTTGCATATAAAAATGTATCCAACAATTTCACAATTTATCCAACAATTACATAAATTAAACCATACCATCAAATAAACTTAATTTCACTATTTATTCAATAAATTAAAGTTTGAAAACTCATACATTAACTTCGATTACAAACCTCGATTACGAAATCACATCACATAAAAATGCATAGGAAATTATCCAACATTTTTACAATTTATCCAACAATTACATAAATTAAACCATAAAATAAACTTAATTTCACTATTTATTCAATAAATTAAAGCTTCAAAACTCATACATTAACTTTGATTACAAACCTCGATTACGAAACTAAATTACGAGAGCGTAAATATATATATAAACATATTATGAGAGCGTAAACATATATACATCACACACACATACGTATATTCAACAAATTATAAATTTCGAGTAAGAAATGAAATTACGTGAGCGAAAGAGAAAACCCCTAAAAATCTACCCTAAAAACAGATTTAAACTTATACATATCTCAACAAACCGGCGAAAAAACCCAGATTTTTACTTATATATATATTCAACAAATCAACCAAAACCGACGAATATTTTTCATGCAAAAACTTATCAAAACTGAAAACTACGATTTGAACTTCGATTTGAAGTGAAAAAGTTCATTTTGAATTTCGATCCTTAATTACCTCGAATCACAAAAAAAAACATATATATAAACATATATACTTACACACACAAAACACACACACACACAAAAAAAACATATATATAAAAACATATACTTACATTGAGTGAGAAATAGAGAGGAGATTTTGAGTGAGAAGCTGTTATTCGTTGATTGTACGCCGCCATTGAGTGAGATTTCGGAGTTTTTGAGAGAAATTGAGAAATTGAGAAATTGTGAGAAGAAACAGATAAAGGAAAATGAAAGTTTTTTTAATTTATACCACGCTTAAAATCGACCGTCGAGGCGGTCGGTTATGAGGTTGGTATCTGTGCAGCATGCAAAACGAAGTCGTTGCTGTTAAAGGCGGGGTTTTTAGTTTTTCATAAAAAGAATCCGCCTAAAATACTGTCGGTCAGTTTTACTAAATGTCGGTCGGTTTTAAGTAACCCTAGAAACCCTAATGGTCGGTTTTAACTAACCCGAGAAACCCCTAAATTTAAAAAAAACTTATAAAAACATGATTAATATTATTTAAATAGCCTAATTTTTGGTACATTTGTTCGTTTTCATTATGTCTGTCCATCCGTACGGTTCGATCTTATGTAATTTATAATTTTAAATTTAAATTTATTTATTTCACATATTTGGGTAAATTTGCTAATTTACTTATAAAAACATATTTGTATTTGTTAAAATAATCTAATTTTTTGTGTTTAAGCATATTTTGACATGAAGTTAACATCCGTACAGTTTAATCGTTTAAAATTAATTTTAAATTTATGTTGTGTACATCGAATGTTAAGTTCAACTAATTCCGTATACAGAATGGCGGCATACTCGTTGAAGTGATTATGTTTCATACTATTTAATTATAATATTATTTAAATAGCCTAATTTTTGGTACATTTGTTCGTTTTCATTATGTCTATCCATCCGTACGGTTCGATCAACTGTAATTTATAATTTTAAATTTATATTTATTTATTTATTTCACATATTTTGGTAAATTTGCTAATTTACTTATAAAAACGTATTTGTACTCGTTAAAATAATCTAATTTTTGTGTCTAAGCATATTTTGACATGAAGTTAACATCCGTACGGTTTGATCATTTCAATTAATTTTAAAATTATGCTGTGTACATCGAATGTTAAGTTTAACTTATTCTGTATACAGAATGGCGACATACTCATTGAATTGATTATGTTTCACGCCATTGAATTATAATATTATTTAAATAGCCTAATTTTTGGTACATTTGTTCATTTTTATTATGTCTATCCATCCGTACGGTTCAATCTTCTGTAATTTATAATTTTAAATTTATATTTATTTATTTATTTCATATTTTTAAGTAAATTTGCTAACTTACTTATAAAAATATATTTGTACTCGTTAAAATAATCTAAATTTTTGTGTCTAAGCATATTTTGACATGAAGTTAACATCCGTACGGTTTGATTGTTTAAAATTTATTTCAAAATTTTATGTTGACTGACAGAGATAAAACTGACCGAAGTCAAACATGCACTTTGGTCGGTTTTAAGTCAGAGGGCACATAAATTCTTTATAACCGACCGTTTATAACCGACCGTTTATTTAAGAAGACGGTCAGTTTTATGAAGAATGTGGTCGGTTATATTTTGTGGCGGTCGGTTTTCTGGGAAATATTATGCTAAAAATTGGTCGGATATTGTCCTTAAGCCAGATTTAAAAACCATTACAAATTTATCATTACGGCATAAATTTGATAAAACCCAATACAAATCAATAAAAAATCACTATTATCATTACAAACACTACAAAAAATCATCATTAAATTTACAAACAACGTTATTCAATATCATCAAAACCATCATCATCTTTGTCATCATCATCATTTTCATTGTCTCCTCGATTTACTTCTTCTTCTCCCTCATTTTCATCTTCGTCGTCTTTATCTTCTTCTTCTTCACGCCGAATAAATGGTATTTGTCCATATTGTGCAAAATCGACAAAAAGCGAAAATGAAGTCAATGCATTAGATCTATCTTCCTAAAAAGCGTCCTCTATATCATTTTGCGCAATGATAGATTCATCAATTGGGCGACTTTTAGATTTGACCACCGTATACATTTTCGCTTTTAGATTTAATACACTAGGAGCATAATATACTTGTGAGGCTTGACTAGCTAAAATAAAAATCTCAATTGACTTTAATCTTGAAGTCATATCAATTGTAACCACACGATTCTTATCAATTTGCACACCATTACCGACACTATCAAACCATATACATTTGAACAAATATACATGATTGCATCCTTGATAAATAAGTCTAATAATTTATTGTAGTTGACCATAATAATCAATATTATTTTCGTACGAATTTCCTTTAACAACAATACCAGAACCGGATGCAAATTTTGTTGAAAATCTATATCCATTAACTTGACAAGTCTCAAAAGTCATGACTTTTAATACCGGTCCTTCAAGCAAGTCCTTAAAACGAGATCTTTCCACCTCATCTTTATCAACCTAATGATAAAAAAAAACATGTGATGCGACGTTGTAATTATAAGAATTAAAAACAAAATATGTAATTAAGGTTGCAAAATAGATAAATACCTTTAGTTTAAACCAAGTTTTAAATCGACTCTTGACAATACGATCTAAATCTTGAGGTGTTGTTTCCGGGCATTGTCTCATAACACGATCTTGGTCCTTTCTAAAATATAAAATCATGCATGTGTGTCATTATCAAAATTATTACGCATATTATTTAAAGTTTGATTTTGGTACCTTAGATAAGGTTGAACTTCGGGAGAGTTTAAAAGAACATATTCTTCCGCTAACTCTCGTTCATCATCATTCATGTATCGAGTTCTTTCTTTTCCAAGAGATTGAATTGGATATTTGAAAACTTCTAAATTCTCGGAATTTTGCACATCAAACAAAACCTCGTTACGACGTACTTTATTATGAATCGTGTCAGAGGCAAAATAAAAGGAACAAATATTTAGAATCTCCTCTTCCATATATCGTTCGGCAATTGAACCCTCAACTCTTGTTTTATTACCAACTTTTTGTTTTAATTTCCCCAACAAACGCTCAATCGGATACATCCAATGCCAATAAGCAGGTCCAACAAGTCTAATTTCTTCGGCTAAATGTACAACCAAGTGTTCCATTGAATCAAACCAACTTTGAGGAAAAATCGTTTCCAACAAACACAACGCTTTGATAACCGATTTTTCCATCATTTCCAAATCGGTTTTTGTAACCACGGATGAGCATAAATCTTGGAAAAAGTTAGAAATTTCCGTGATGGCATCCGCAATAGGCGCCGGTAGAAGTTCACGAATTGTAAGAGGCAATAATTTTTGAAGAAAAATATGACAATCGTGCAATTTGAATCCGTAAAATGTACATTCCTCAACATTGCAACAACGTGATATATTTGAGAAATAACCATCTGGAAGTTTTAGTGCACTAATCCATTCACACAAAAGTTTACGTTATTTTCTAGTAAGGGAATAAGGTGCTTTAGGTGACTTTCCTTTTTCATCGATCCACAAATGTGGTAACACCCAAAAATGCTTGCAATCCGCTCATGTTTTTTTATGATCTTTTGACTTTGCCGCATTCACAATAGTAAAAAAAATGTTTTCAAAAACATTTTTTTTCCGTATGCATGATGTCAATTGAATATCGTAAATTATTTGATGACCAATAAGGGAGTTCGTAAAAGATTTGGACATGAGTCCAATGATGCTCTTCCCCGTATCCGACACTCTATGCCTTCGAATTAGTCTTTCCGGGTGGTGGAAAAACTAAAGTATCAAGCAACTCCTTAACACCCTCCCCGGACAAACGACCACGAAACAATCTTTTTTCTTCATTATTAAACAAATTACTTTTTTGACGGAGTGGATCATTTGTTCAAGGAATATTCGGTTCGTGCCATAGAAACTACACTTTCCACAATATTTTAATTGAAACCCTTGCACACTTCCAAGACACGCTTGACATCTCATTTTTCCTTGACCTGACCACCCACTTATCATACTCATAGAGGGATAGTCACTAATTGTCCACATAAGAGCCGCTCTCATTGTAAAATTTTGTTTCAAAAATTGGTCGTATGTTTTCACTCCAGTATTCCACAATATCTTCAATTCATCGATGAGAGGCCTTAGACAAATGTTAATATCTTTTCCAATGCTATTTGGACCTGACACTATATCGGTCATGAACATATAAGGCTTTTTGATACACATCGATGGTGGAAGATTGTAGACAACTATCACCACGGGCCACACACTATATGTTTTTTTTCCGGTAGGGCCAAAAGGGTTGAAACCATCGGTCGCAAGACCAAGTCTTATGTTACGAATCTCTTGAGCAAATGATGGATACCGACGGTCAAAATTTTTCCACTCTTCTCCATCCGTGGGATGACTTATTTCTCCTAATTTCACATCTCTATTTTTGTACCATCTCATGTGATCGGATGTATGTGCCGGCATATATATGCGTTGTAGTCGAGGAATCAAAGGAAAGTGTCTTAAGATTTTTTTTGGTATTTTTTTACCATCTTTCCTAGAAATATCCCGATAACGATCTTCACCACATATATCACACACAACTGTATCCTTGTCATCTCCATAAAATAACATAAAATCATTCTCACACAAATCAATTTTTTCATATTCAACCCTCAAATCCTTCATAATTTTTTTCATTACATAATAAGTTTCGGGTAATGTATGCTTTTTTGGTAACACATCAGTAAGAAGTTTAAGCAAACTATCAAAAGCTTTATTACTAGAATGTGAGTTATTTTCGAATTCCAATAATTTTGTGGTAAAACTTAATCTTGTGTACTTTGTATTACTGGGATAAATAGGTGCTCCATTTTCAACAATAACCTCGAACAATATTTTAGCACTATCATTTGGAGCTTCTTCTACATTCACAGTTCTCGTATCCGTAGTGTCATAAAATTCATAATTTTCACCGGCAAAATCATGTAACATCGCATTCAAATCTACCGGTTCTTCTACTCTCGGAGGTTCCCGAACATAACGACGATGATGTGATGTTCGACTACGTTTTCTTCCTATCTTTTCACCGTGCGACGTCCACACAGTATAACCCTCAAGCATCCCTTTAGCGAACAAATGAAATCTAACATCATCAATTTTTAACCAATTCAAATTTTTACAACGTTTACAAGGACACTTCATTGTACCATCCTCTTCTATTTCATTCTCACTTTTATTTTCTTATTTCAAATTATAATTTAAATCTTGGACCAAAAAAATACATCAGTATGTAAAATTAATTTTGAAAATTAAAAATGATTTATAATTTAGTTTTTATAAATTAAAAATAATTTTGAAATAAATTTATATGTTAATTTATTAAAAAAGTTAATGGTGCTATTAAATAATTAAATTTGTTTATTTATTATAATATTAATATATTATACTGTTATAATATAAATATATTTGACTATATTGAGATTGCTTAATAGTAAAAAATCAAAAATAAATGTAATCATGTAAATTTTCATTCCGTTTCCGGATCTAAACCAAACACGTAAAACAATTTTGGGCCTTTCGTTTCATTTCTCCTCCTTTCCCTTTCTCGATTCCATTCCGTTTCGCCGAGATGAACCAAAGCCCCCTTAATGTGTTAGCTTTATTGTCAATCGAAAATGACCCGGGAAATTCTCTAAATTATGATAAAATCATAAAGAGATTTTTATTTCAAAAGCCTAGAAAAAAGTTTAAAAAACAGTAACAATAAACTCACTTTTATAACATTTAATTTGGTATTGTCTTATATTAGTTATGATGACTATTTTATTTGACTAGTACATTCTCACTTGTTGCAGGTAGAGGTGGCCACACAATCGTGCCGTGCGTGCCGTGTCGAATTTTCGGCGGGCCGGTTCGTTTAGTTATGAACTCGTAAACAGCCCGTGTGATAAGACAAACCGTGCCGGGTTCGGGCCGGTTCGATAAACGGCAATTCGTGAACGGCCCGCGATTTACCCGAGTTCAACGATTTTGACGGTTTACACGAGTTGCAGACGGATGAGGGGAGACGGCGAGCCGGGTTGCTGAATTTGGCGAGCCGAATTATATGAACACTGTATTTTTTTCTAATAGGATGCCCTTGATTATAGTTGATTGACAGATAATATTTGACAGAGATGATTCTTAATAATGCAAATTAAATTATTAGCTAATTAGCAAGCAGTAACAATGTAGCATGTGAGCAGGATGACGCATGACATGGAACCTGGTGCATGGGATTCGTGAACAGGAAAAGAAAAGACCTTTTGCGTGCCGAGCGTGCCGATTTAGCGGGCCGGTTCACGAATTTTCTATTTTTTTTGACAAATGTTTTTTTAAAAGGTTAATGTCTCTTTTTTTGGTAAATAAATCAGGTGCTTTTTTATATTTTCGTTGTTCATTTTTTTAAACACCCATTACCAACAAATATATATGAATGATTGTTAATTAATAACATTTATAACATTTTGCATATATTTGAAAGTTTTCAAATTAGAAATTTAAAATAATATAAGATAGTATTTTTAATTATTGCTCCCATTGGACCATTTGTATCTATATGCATCAGGATCCCGATTCATGGATCTCTCGGTTCGAGAAATCAAAATAAGAGGATCAAACCATCTCTTCTGACTCTTTTTCAAAGTCGATAAATGTTGGTTGATCATATATTTCATTCTAGTTCTATGATTCAGAGTATCCTTTCCTATTTGATCCCTTTGAATATTTTTCAAAAATAAAAGTTAGGCAGCCAGGTGGCGAATCGCGTGCCGGTTCCGGGCCGGTTCCGGTTCAATCCAATCCAACTCGTGCTCGGCTCGTTTTAATATATGGTTTGTGCCGAATTTTGAACCGGCACGTCACGAGCCGAGTTATTTGAGTTTCTGGCGAGTCGATTCACGAGCGTGCCGAGCCAAACCGCCCGTTTGGCCACCTCTAGTTGCAGGAGGTCGAAAATTTCAGAATGGAAGACAACAAGAAACTCATGAGCATCACTTATTATTGTTTTCTTACTATTCTAATTTTATTGAATTTCTCATTTTTTGCATATACAAGTTGTATAAAAATTTAGTTATAGATATGAAAAAACGAGACATTAAGAATATAGGGTATCATTTTCAAATTTCTCCTATAGTACCCAAAACCCTAGGGCCGACCCTAACCTCTTCTATATATAATAGCAGAACAAGAGAATAATTAGTGAGATTAAAAAATCTCATTCAAAAGACTAAATTATCCCTGTTTTTAATATTTATATAAAAATGTGCTTTATGGGAATCGAACTTGAGATATTTCATTCACCTATACAACCTCATACCACTACACCATATTATCACATGTGATTTTTATTATACACAAAATATGTAAGTGTGCTAAATGAATATTTTATTTAACTTTAAAGATAATTACTTGAATTCCGCAAAAAAAATAGTTACTTAAATATTTGTACATGATAATTTAAAAAAATTGAATTCTGGATACAAAATTAGACATAGTACATAAATGAATTATTATCTTATTTATTTATCTTTTTTTAGTTTGAAAATGTATCTCACATATTTTAAAATATTTTATTATTATAAAAAGTAATTAAAATGTACATGTATAATTTTTAAAGAAAATATTGAAAATAGAATCGCTTATATATAAATAATCTATACTAGTATTACATATTTAGATGAGTTCGAATTATAATAAGTCAATTCATTTTAGTTTATTTCGAATTTGAAATCAGAACTTGGTATATTCTTCAAAAAATACTCGAAATTTGACTACATGACCCGTCCAAAAAATATCTTCATAATCTACGTTTAGTAAATTTAAATTATGAGTTCGGCGAGAATATCTTACCAATAATGTGAAATTTTTTAATATCTTATGATAATATAAATTAATGTGTTTGAGGTGTTTATAAGATCAAGTCAATTGAATATTTGTTTTAAAATTATTAATTTCACTACTAGCGCATTATTATTTTTGGGACTTGTTCGGATTTTAAAAATATTCGAAATTTGATATGAGATCTCAAGAGAATTGTTAAAACTACGATGATATATTAAATTGATTTATTTCTCATTTTTCACTTTAAAAAAACTATCTTTTTAAAAAAAATTCTTGTAGATAAGTAATAGTCATTGATCTAGATAATATTGTACAAATATTTTGAATTATTTTAATATTTTAAATTATTCAAATAAATGTTATATCTATACTACATTGTAACATTTGATTCAATGCATTTTACACTATTTAAGAAAAAAAATATACATTATGCAATAATCTGATTGAATTAACTAGTTCGACTCATATTTATAAAATTTTATCAAATTGAAAAATATTTAATTTTAGAAGAATAGTATACAATATTATCAAATTATTACATGAAGAAATATTAGAGTAGTAATGAAAAGAATTTAAAAACAATTTAAATAACGATATAATTATAATTTTTCCTTCGAATTCTTAAAAAAATCATGAATATCAATAACAAGTCTTTATAATATATAATTTATTTTTATGTTACAACCATGATTGATACTGGGTTGCGTAAAAACTAGACATAGATTGTTTGCTAGTGATAATATGAATGCCATATATAAATTATTGCAATTTATTTATTACATAATTTTAATTTTTGAATAATTATAAATGTATGTTATTTAAGTAATAATTTGTCTCTCTAGATGTTAATTATGATTATACATGTATATAAATCAGATATTTAGCATATAAATAATTGAAACCGTCGTAATTTACTAAGAAATGCAACATACGATAATTTACATGTTGACACACACATATATAACTTAATTAATGTTACTTTGGTAACCGTAGTGTAAATAAAAAACTAACATTTTTCTATGCATATATACGTTGAATTTCAAAAACTAACATTTTTCATTAAAATCAACTTTTATATTAACAGTAGTGTAAATTTTACATTATTGTACATTATGATTGCACGTCATTCTGAATTCAGTTATGCATTTTTTATCTTTTTAAATTGAGTAAGCTAATTGTAAGTTAGTAGTGAAATAATTAATAATATAGACTAGTACATATAATTTATTTAAATAAAATTCAAAATTTTTGGTCAACGCTGTATTCAACATATATGTTACTTCTTAACTTTTTATTTGTAAACATACTAACGACATTCTACAGATTAAGTATAATCGTTTCGTTTTAAACATACACTGACTATCCTGTTTATATTCATTCATTAAATATAAATTATATAACACAAACAAAAATATATATATTTTGCTTAATGAGTTATAAAACGTTGTGTAATTTGGTATTGTCTTTTATGAAAATAATACACATTGATAAATAATTAACTTGTATTTGATATACGTTAGATATTGTACTACATTTACAAAAAAGAAAACAGTTAAGAATATTATAATTACATGATATATAAAAAAAATCTAGAATATGACTCGTGTCTCACACGGCTTATTTATGACCTGAATTTTTTTTTCACCTGGTCTGTGAGACATTTAACTTGTAATAACATAAAAGTTGGGCTAATTTCCTAAACGAATTCTAAAATATATGAGCTGTACTATAAAAAAAAATTGAATAATTTTTTTTTCACTAGCTACAGCCCACCACAGCTTGGTGATGGCTCAATCTCCATTTAGAAAAATGTTATAAAATAAATCCCTTATTAAATTACTAGATTTTCAAGAAAATCGATTATAATTATGAAAACAGAAAGATGCTCCTATATTTCCAAAAAATATAATTGCCATGCAATCTTTTAAATTCTAATATATCAATTAACACTTGGCATTATTAACAAGACCCGTAAATTTATTATTCCCTGATAATCTTTCACAAAACATTCTGGTACTAATTATCCAAAATTTTCTCTGAAATTTTTTCCAAATGATCAAATATGACACGTTTTAATTTATGAGTATTATCACCCAGTGACACTTAAATATTTTAAAAAAATAATTGATAACAATTGTAATCTCTTTCATTTTTTTAAAAAAGATGTAGTAAAACAGAAGAAAAAAAGAATAATATAAATCAGTGCAATATATATCAGTTCTCAAATCTAATTAAACATGTCAACCAAGTATTATTAATTAATAGCAATTATGTTGGTAACGTATGATCACAAATGAAAATTGGTTATGATTAAAAACCAAAAGGCTTGTTTTGGTAATATATGCATAAAGGCAAATTGACATTAGCCATCAGGTATTACTAGAAAATCCCATTTAACAAAGATCATGTAATAATTATTGGGATATTGATTGATATTTGATAGTACTGATATGCAAAGAATATAACCCTCCAGAGCTAATGCAGATTATGTGTAATTAAGTTGACATATTTGATTAGTAGATAGTATCTGTGTCAACTTAATACTGTCATACACTTACCATCTAAAATCATGCATATGCTATACTAGTGTTTATATAAAGGGAGTCTTGCCATTATAATTGTGAAAGAGCAAAGTAAAATATTAGACAATGGTGTCTCCTGTGAGTTTAATGGTGGCCATGTTGGTGGTGACTGCAGCAACAGCACTAAGACATGATTATAAAGATGCGTTGATGAAAAGCATTATGTTTTTTGAAGGCCAAAGGTCTGGTAGATTACCTCCTAACCAAAGAATGACATGGAGAAGTGATTCTGCTCTTGAAGATGGTTTCGACAATCATGTAAGTAGTATTTACTACTAACTAAACACACCCATCTTATCTTTAATAATGTTTAGAACTTTCGACAAAAAGAAGTAAAAGTTTAATTTTGAATTTATCTCCTCTCTACTTCTTTCATTAATTTCAAAACCTTAAATCAAATTTATGTATTTGTACATATAATATATATATGTCCTGGTCCGATCTCAGTTGCTGAACATATCATCCAGCAAAAAATTTCTGCACACATACTGCATATTGATTACTGTAACATATCACACCGTAAAAAATTTCTGCACACATACAGCATATCGATTACTGTAACATACCATCCTGCAAAAAATTTCTGCACACATACTGCATATGATTGCTGTAACATACCATACCACAATTTTTTTTTATTGGGGGCCATCATTCACACATACTGCACATGATCGATATTTGTGAACCATCTCTTTGTATCTACTGCTAATAATATATAGAGATTGCTTGGGCTAATAATGTTAAATTTGTACACAAGCATCTTGTGGTGTATCTACTTGTGGAACAGAACAGCCAATATAACAACTTAAAACTACACCGGTTATAGACTTGGAGGAAAAAATATGGTGGAAAAATTCATCAATATTTTAATTATTTAATTTGGTTACATCATTACTAGGTAGATAGTTAAAATGTTATTTATATATTCAATGAAAACTTAAGATCTATCGTTATCTGATGATAAGTGATTGTATGGTTTGCTTCAGTTGGATCTGGTAGGAGGATACTATGATGCTGGTGACAACATTAAGTTTCACTTTCCAATGGCTTTCACGACAACAATGCTAGCTTGGAGTGTAATAGAATTCGGGCTCACAATGCACCCTGAATTACCTCATGCAATTGAAGCCATCAAATGGTCTACTGATTATCTGCTAAAAGCCACTAACACTCCGGATGTCGTTTATGTACAAGTAGGAGACCCTTGGGCTGATCATAACTGCTGGGAAAGACCCGAAGATATGGACACTCCTAGAACTTCTTTTGCTGTCACTAAAGAGTATCCTGGTTCTGAAGTTTCTGCGGAGATTGCTGCAGCATTGGCAGCATCTTCGATTGTTTTAAGGCGATTTTTTCCCAAGTATTCTAATCTGTTACTTGCAAGAGCTCAAGAGGTACGCGTTGACAGCATTATGCAACATTCTGTTAATGAGCTATAAAAAATATGTACTGATTACTACTTTGGCTGTGAATTAGGTTTTCAAATTCGCGGATACTTACCGGGGATCTTTTAATAATTCTAAAGTTGGACATTGGGTGTGTCCATTTTATTGTGATTACAGTGGCTATCAGGTTTGTTGACGTTGTCACTAATTACTATTGCTGTACAATCATAATATTGCATTTGCAATTTAACTTTCAAAGATTAACAATGAATGAGTGTTGCTCAAATATTGTCCATAATTAAAAGAAATTGCAATATTAATGAACAGGATGAACTGCTATGGGGAGCAGCATGGTTACACAAAGCCACTCAAAACGAAATTTACTTGAACTACGTTTTAAATAACGTATATCAAATGGGCAGACCTTGGAACATTGGTGAATTTGGATGGGATTCAAAAGATGCTGGAATTAGTGTACTTCTTTCTGAGGTAGATTACGAGATTCCAATTAAATTTCATATATTTTCCCCTTTTTTGCTTAACCAAATCTCACATACAATTATCCTCATGTTCTGAATGTTCCATACATTTACAGTTCCTGCTTTCCAAAAAGATGGATGCGAAACCATTTGTTTCCTACGCAGATGAGTTTGTGTGCAGCGCTATCCCTGGATCATCAAGTCCAAGTGTTATATATACTCCAGGTGGACTAATACAGAAGCCACAGATGAATAGCCTGCAAATAGCATCATCCCTGTCTTTTCTTTTCGTCGTATATGCAAGGAATTTGAAGTTGGCAAATAGAGTGGTGCAATGCGAGCATGGTGCAGTGGTTCCATCGACACTTGTTAATCTTGCCAAAAGCCAGGTAGGCACATAATTTGAGCCCACACTTTACTCGTGTGTATTTAAAATTTATCATCCAACATCAAATTATTCAGTGAATGTGAAACATGTATAATAACTGTAGACATTAGTAGTGAAACATGTATAATTTCTGTAGAAATTATTATTGACAACTCTATGTAAGAACAATTAAAATGCCAGGCTGCTTCTTCACACCAAAACAGTTTCTCTCTGCAAGCTCTGGCTTACATCTCATGATTCTTTAAAGTTTACAGGACCAATGAGGCCCTGCTATCCGATGCAGGGCTGGGCCCTGAGATTCGAGGAGCCCTAGTCGAACTCAGTTTACGGGCCCTAATATACATATATCATGGAAATTCATAATATATTTACTTAAAATGGTTAGAAATTTTTGGGGTCCTTATTTGTCGGGGACCATAGGCGCAAGTCTTGCTTGCTTATAGCCAGAGCCAACCATGATCCGATGATACATTTGGTTTTGTTTGATTTGATAACGACTAACATGACGAATAATGTAGGTGGATTACATACTTGGAAATAATCCAATGAAAACATCATACATGGTGGGTTACGGACGAAGATTTCCGCGAAGAGTCCATCATAGAGGTTCCTCATCACCGTCAATCAAAGTTCACAAGCAACACATTCAGTGTAAAGATGGAACAACTTATTATGCAAGCAAAGGGTATAATCTGAACTTGCTAACTGGAGCTGTTGTTGGAGGACCAGACGAGCACGACTCGTTTGACGATGATCGAAATAATGCTGGCCAGTCAGAGCCAACTACTTACATCAATGCACCTCTTGTAGGCCTCTTAGCTTACTTCAGTGAGAACTACTGAGATATACATGATGCTTAGCTTGATTCATTGTTTTTTGAGTAGTTGAGTAAATGATAAGTCATTTTATGTAATTTTGACATTTTGTTATATTTATAAATTCCCACATTTCCAGAAGAACATACAAGGTTTCAGAACATTGAATCAATCTTTTAGTTACATGGGTAGGGGTTGATCCCATAATTATTTTTATTTTGTGAAACCTAAAAAGTATATTCATATTTAAAAAAATTCTAACAATATCATGTATATAATAGGAGAACAAGGGTATAAAAGTCCTGTTTGTGGGAATTGAAATTACCACTACATATTTAGATAAGTTATAATTAGCTTATTTCGATTTATTTAGAATTCAAAATTAGAACTTGACCTATTTTTCAAAATATACTCGAAATTTGACTAAATGATCTACCTGTAAATACCACTCATATCTAGGTTTAATTTAAATTACGAGTTATACTAGAAAATCTTAACAACAAAAAAAAGTTTTGTGATATCTTAAGTTAATAAAAATTAATATATTTGAGATCTTTATCAATATAAGTGAATTGATAGTATGTATCAAAATTCCTAACTTCAAAATTAGAATTTTACTCGTTTTGAAAAAATAGTTGAAAATTTGATTACATGACCTAGTCAAAAATACATCATCACTATTTAGGTTTAATAAATTTAAATTACAAGTTCGGCGGGAATATCTTACCAATAAAGATAAATTTTATAGTATCTTATATTAATAAAATTTAATATTTTTGAGATTTTTATACGATCAAGTCAATTGATATTATGTATCAAAATTAATAACTGAGTGGTTTTACATTATTACATCTGGAACTTGACCCAATATTTAAATATATTCAAAATTTGACATAAGATGTCACAAAGTCCGTTAAAACTACGAATATATACTAAATCAATTTATTTATTAATGTTTCACTTTAAAAAAAATAGGTTTAAAATATTATTAAGTGATGGTGAATTTATAAAGAGGTGTTCCTAAAGTCCTTTTTTTCATTCTCTTTTAAAAAAACATTAAACTACAACTATAAAGTAAAATTGATAATTTTTATTAACATGTTATTTGAAAAATGGTAAGACATTTGATGCTTCTTCATAAAAAAAATAGTTTATTTATTACATTATTTAATTAAAGATATATTTATATTCAAATATTTGTGAGACAAATCCTAAATTTTATATTATTCAATTTGATATGGTTATTATAAGTAATCATATACGTAAAGTCTCTATTTTTTTATGGAGTTCTGGAGTCCAAAATCCTAAATTTATATTATAATCTAATCTAATGGTTCGGGTTTTATGTTTCTAATAATTTAAAAACTAAAATAATAAATTACATATTGACAAAATCGGAAATAATTATGAATAATTAATATTTTTCTAGTTTATATTTTCTTAAATAATCTTCCTAATAATTTTTTTAAGAATTTTTTTAGAGCCGCTGCGCAGCACGGCTTTCTCAACTAGTCTTAATCTTAATATATATAAAGGAAAATCCACGACCCCAAATCAGTTTCTCTCATTTTAGAGCCATCTCAAATTTATCGATTTTAGATTTTCTAAAAAACTCTCTATAGTTAATTAATAAAATATTAAACTAACATATTTTTAAAAATCCGTGTCACTAGTTTTAAGATACAAAGTTGATAAAAAAGAAGATATACTTGATATTTAACCATTTAGTAAATTAATTTTAAATGATTGTGCGGGTTCTTTTTAGTTTTTTTCAACCCAGTCCCCGAGTTGGCCATATAGATAAGCGCTTCCCGGCTAGGGTTTCATTCTGTATTTGACGAGCAGCAGCTTGATCGACAATTTCGCAAAAATCCCCAATTTGCTTCTCTCTTTGCCCCTGTATCTCAAGGTATAATTCCTCCTAATTCCCGATCTCTTTCCACAATTTATGTTTATTGTAGCATAGTTTTTTGAAAATTTGATTCAATGATTGCTCAAATACAAGTATTTTCTTAAATTTATTCTGTTACTAACTGTTATTTTCCTAGTTAACAACTTCTAGCTACAATTGTTAATTGTTACGGGTTTTCTACCGAGTCCCACGAGCATTGGTCCTTTAATCATAAATATTGATGGACCCTGCATTTACAACAACTCCATCAATCAAAATGCACAAAATTTATGGGCACACATTAGAAAGACCGTAATTATTATTATATTTGATTAGCAGAGGAGTTTTCTGAATGTTCCAAGTTTTGTCAAGTTCAGTTCTATCTGAATTGAATTACTCATTTCAAATCATATATATCCACATTCTTAAAATTTATACAATTTCTGCATAGAATTGAACTTCATTTATAGCTCTCCAAAACTCATAGGATTTTTTTTAATGTTGTATTGATTTTGTGTCGTCGATTGTTTGCAGAGAAATAAGACGGAAAATGGGACAAAGGAAAAGAGGTGGTCGAAATGAAAGAAAGATTCTTGTGCGGTCAGTGAACGACGAGGAGGGTAAGATTCAATGCGATAATGTTGAAGAAAGCTATTTACGGGAAGAATTCCACATAGTGGATCTCAGGTCGAACAAAATATACCGTGATTGCTTGCCTTCGTTGCCTAGGGCTTCCGGGTATGGTGATATGGTGGCTACGGGTCATTCTATATTCATCTTTGGAGGTGAGGTGCGTCTCGTTTGCATTTTGATCCCGCAGATGGATTGATGGTGCGTGGTGGTGAGGCGTGGGCCCCCGCGCCCATGATCAATACTCCACATAGTTACATCTGCACCTGCCTCAATGGAGATGTCTACTCCTTTGGAAGCATCTGCTTTGCTCCTGAGGTTCTTCATGTCGGTACCGCCAATAGTCAGGAGTACGGACCCTGGAAGTCGCTAGTTCCTTTCCCTCCAGAACTAGTAGATTGTAGACCATGCCTTCCACTGATTCCGGACCCTACCCAAAACCGCATTCTGGTTCACTTTGAAGGCGGCCAGCTTCCCTCGCCTTCCCTCTATGCTTTCTATCCCCCGACTCGACAGAATCAAGATTGTGATACTGGTACATGGCGATGTCTAGACTCCAATTTCTCTGGGTGGAACAATGTAGTGGATGCTGCTCTTCTTGATGGCGTACTCTTTCTTCATGGCCGTAAATTTCCCAATCTTGTTCGTGCATATGAGGTTGCCACCAGAAAGTGGTTGGACGTGCAGTGGTCCACTCGGGTTATTGAAAAAAATCTCTCTGTAGATGACTGTTTCTTTGCGTTTGATTCTCTGTTTTGTCTAGACGACACCAACAAAATCTTGTGCTTAGCCGTATACTCACCTCTATCGTCTTTTGAAGGCGGTGCTCACAACTCACCTTCCAAGACCACTCTTCTCTTCTTCAAGTTTAGAGCGGAGTGTTCTGATTCCACCGTAAGGCTCACTCCCCTTTATACCTGCTCGTATGAAATTGTATCCACCGAAGTGCTTAATTTCCTCCTCCTTTAGTGACTACTCCTATATCTATTCTCAACTCTCTTGTATGCATAAATTCACTGTTTCTTTCCATACTCTCACTGCCTTGTCTTGTTGCGGATTCATGTTCATTGTTCGTAAAATGTAATATTTCATGCTCAGTTATTTAATTTGAAGATTTGTTTATTTTTTTTAGGTACCATTCACAGATTGATAAGTTGGCGTTTTATCCTTCTAATAGGCAGGCTTAATTATGTGCCATGTTTTACTTTCATAGAAATTTGATGAAACTTGTAAAAAATAAAAATAGTTCAGGAAAGTTCATACATTACTTCAATTAGAATTACCATCATTGCTGATGTCTATATGCTAGATTCTTTGAAAGAGGCCTTTGAATCCGTATGTTAGATTTTAAATTCGTCCGTATACTAAGTGTAAAGAAATTAATGTTTGCCACTGATCACTGAGGGAAAAAAACAATTATATGTTGCATAGTCAGTTTTGCACTTCATGATACATCACTAGCATACACTAGGTCATCTCTTGATCTATCTGCCTTGAAAAATGTGTGAAATACAAATAGTGCAAGTCTCCAAGACAAACAATGTACCCTATGAAGTGAGATAAATAGCATATGAAATTTGGCAGTCAATGCAATTGTACAAAATGCTCATCAACTATGACTTTGTTAATTGGTTTGTTAGTTAGAACTAAGAAGCTCACCCCTAATGCGATGTTAGCTTCGGTAGTAGGGCTAATTCATAGTGTTAGAATCTTTATTTTGTTTTTTTTAAAGTTTAGAAAAGCTCATTATTTTATTTTGTTTATATAATTATATATAAGAAACTTAAAAAATTATAAAATTCAATATTTTGATAAAAAATATATTTAAAATTAGCAATAATAAATTTACAAAAAAATAATAATTTAGTGCTGGAAAATATTGTACAGCTATTTTGAATTATTTGAAAAAAAATTAAAACTATAATTTATTGTATTATTTGATTTAATCCATGTTATGCTATCTAAATAAAAAATAATAATATTATTCGATATTTTGAAAGGATTAACAAGTTCAACTAAATTTTTTTAAAAAATTTATCAAATTGAAAATATTTAATTTTAGAAAAATAATATTTAATTTAGACTTTACGATATATAAATTATTTTTATGTCACATCCATGACTGATGCTCTGTTGAGTAAAAATAAATATTTTTTGATTGTCAGTTCTACAACGACTACGATATATAAATAATTGTAAATTATTTATTAGATAATTATAACTTTTGAATAATCATAAATACATGTTATTTGAGTAATTTACTGAATAACAATTAGATATATACATGACCAAGATATCTAGTATATAAATAAACGAGACCAACATAATTTACTCGAAAATATAATAAATAATAATTTACATACATACATGTGACTTTATCTTATCAATATTACACGATTCAATTTTAATGGTGTATTTTAGAGTTATTGATATATATATAAGAAGAAGAAAATAACAAAAGTCTTTTATGTCTCAAAATAAGAATGTTCAATTAAATTTAAGTTTTTTTTCAATGTATTAAAAATGAAATAAATTATGTAAATTTTAATTTATTAATTGACAATTATCTAACATCCTATAAAATTAACTTTGTATAATAGAGAGGATTAAAAGCTAAGTACACGGCCGAGATAAACTTTAGTTAATGAATTAAAATATTAGCAATGATATTAAATCAACATAAACGTTGAATTAAAAAAATATCATTTTTTCTTAAAATATAAACTTATATTAATTGTGGTATAGATTCTATTTTATTGAATATTACGATTGCAGGTCTTGACCACTTTAATTATGCATTACTATTCCTTTTAAAATAAGCAAGGCAATTATAAATTAGTAATGACTTTAATAATAAAATATCTCATTACTCCGGATTTATTTGACCAAAATTCAAAAAATTCACTCGACTTTGCAATATACATATATATATATATATATTAATTTTTAGTTTGTTTTTATAAACATATAGATAATATTTGATGGATTAACTTCAATTTTTTTCTTTTACACGTACAATGACTACCTTACTTGTATTAATTTAGTAAATACAAATTATTCGACACAAATAAGAAAATATTGATTATGATTAAAGAGATATATTAAATACGTTATGAATATTATCAATGTTTTACATAAAAATTATACACATTGATAATTACTTAACTTGTATTTGACAAGTTCTACACGTTATACAATTTTTATCAATAATAAAATAATCAAAAATTTTACTATTATAATTATATGATGTACAAAAAATATCAAGTAGTCTATATATAAATATATAATAGTAGAATAAGTGGATAATATTAATGAGATTAAAAAATCTAATAGAAAAGACTAAATTACCCCTATGCTAGTCTATATATAATAGGATAACAAGGGGATAATATTAATAAGATTAAAAAGTATCATTGAAAAAACTAAATTACCCCTATTTTTGATATTTATATAAAAAATGTGGTTTGTGGAAATCGAACTCGAAATTTTTCATTCATTTTAATGGTTATAAAGTTACAAGTTAACCCTTTTATTTTCAAAAATTGCACAAATACAGTATTATATAATTTAAACTAAATTAGGTAGAATTTATGTATACACTAAGATTAGAACCCCTGATCTAATGGTTAAATTACTTGTCACTACCACTATGCTACATATCTCCTATTCAAAAATCTTATTAGATAAATCACATAATCTCTTTCGATCATAATCTTTTTCTATTATTTTAACTTTTGAGTAAATAAAATATTGCATTATATTATATACATAACTCTGTTTTTTTAGTTTTCATAGTTTTTACATTAAAAGAGAACTACAGGCAAATTGAACCATTTTAATAGGGGTAAAATTATAATTTTGCTCTTTTATGCTGGAAAATTATAAAAATACTATTTCTCACACAATTTTTGTTAAAAATATGTATATTATTGTATCTACTAAGAATTAAAACCCAAATCTCTTAATCAAAGATTTCATATCACTACCATTATTCTACATAACATCTTTACTTAATTTAAAATTCTCATTAGATAAATCACATCCTCATTTTTTTTATCAAATTTTTTTTATTACTTTTTTTTGAGTAAATTAGATATTAGTTTATATTATTTATGTGTCTTTTTTTTATTTAGTTTTTGTAGTTTCATTGTAAAATTTTAAAAATGTCACCACCTCATATTTGTTTCACTCAACTCATATTTATTTTCAATTTGTTTCACTCACTTCAAATTTATAAACTCTTTTGTGTGTGTGTATAGAGAGAGATAGAGAGAGATTATGTATATATAATTTTATATATTTTATTAAATATTTTTTTAGAAAAATAGTATTTAAAAATTTATATTAATTTTAAAATAATTTATAATTTTATTGATCAATTTTTGTATTGTAATATAATACATATTTTTAATATGTCATTCGTTTACATTATAAATTAATTTTATTATGATTTGATATTAAAATATGAGATATTATCAATGTCTTCATATTTTATGAATTATTAGAGTATTTTTTATTTAAAAATATACTAATAATACAAAAATTATTATTTTTAATTATTTCCCGCATTCCCGTAGGAATTCCCGTTTCGGTGGGGATCGGTAATGAAAATAATTCCCTTTTAGGATTTAAGGCGTGTTCGGGAATCGGGGGCAGGGATATTATTCCCTGACCCCGAATTGACACAATTCATATCCCTACGAACAAATTTCAAATATTTTTGTTATAATGATGTAGTTTTATTTTTTTTACTAGCATATAGCTTATAATAAATATCTAATATCAAAATTCTGAAGTTAAGTTAAAATCGAACTATCACCACTTAAGTTATCCCATACTCCTCTAATAGTATGTATGAAAAGAAAATGAAGTAAGACAATTCAGTAAAAAGTTAGAATAATTATGTATTGTATTCAAAAATTATTTCTATATAAGTACAAATCCGTTCGAGATAATATTTTAATATATATAAAGGTTCGTGCCTCGCACGAATTTTTATGCTAGTTTAATAGTTATATATTATTTTGTAAAACAGTCGAAGCGAATGGATTCAAATTAATACCCAGAATCTTTTCAAGCATTACATAATTTTGATTTGTTAGTACAATAAACTTTAATTTTGATCGTATGTGGATTTAATTAAATAGATTTTTAATATTCTGCAAGATATATCTTAGATATTACAGAATTAATAAGTTATCAATCATATACTTGGATTGTAAATGAATTACATGGAAAACACGAAAATATTATAGAACACTTTATTTTTTGTATCTTTTATTAAAAGTGCATGTCTTATGCTAATGAAAGTAAAGTTGTGTATATAGAAAAAAAATATGAACTTTTTTACATAACATATATCTATCTTATGCACAAATTAAATAACATAATATATTTTTATATTTAGTGTCCTATAATAATTATAACATTGTTAATTAAAACTTTAAATGTATATGTAAAACTAAAATGTGTTTATGATAATTTCTGATGCAATTGAATAAAAAATAGTAAAAAAATATTTACTGAGCACATAAATATAAGAAAAATGCAAGAAACCCCTGTGTTTTTACCCAAAAATTTCCCCAAATATGATGTGCCTCATGAAAAATTGACAACCTTTTTTATAATAATAGGAGACCATTTATATGCGCATACAAACCAAAATGAGTGCACTATACTCTAAATATAATTACACAACATACTAGTTCTCCGGGGAACTAGATCTCATTTGAGTTTAACCCTCGTACACTCTATTTATTTATAGACAACAAATAACACTAAAAAAATATTTAGACAAAACAAATTGAAATAAAGTTTTCACATCAAAAGGAATTCAGCAAAGCAGTTTTTTCTAATTAGTAATGTTACATATTTGAAAAAATATTTAAAATTATCTCAAATAACACTGGAATCATTTCTTAAATTGAAAATCACAATGTTACCTTAATGTATAAAATCTGCAAAATGTAAAATTAGAGCATTAAGTTTAGGGAATTTTCAGTTTATAAACATTTTTTACCAGGATATATTTTCTTTGCATATTTGCAAGAGAGTTGGGTTCACTGGAGACCAATGTTATTTGGAGACCGTGGAAAAACTACCTTTAAATTTTGTAAGATTGTACGGTTACAGATGAATGGAAAGTGATAGACAGATTAATACTTATAAACCTAAGTCAAAAATATAATGTAACATGTATAAAAATATTATGTGAAAAATGCATTAAAATAATTGAGTGGTGAAGTTTATAAATAGAGTGTAGTAGTTTAAGTTATAAATTGTAGTACATTTAAACCTAAATAAAAAAAATAATGTAACAAGATTACAATCTTAAGTAAAAAAATTATTTAAAAAAAATAGAGTGCAGAACATATCGTACAACTTTATAAATAGAGTGTAGTACTTCAAATTATAAAATTTAGTACTTTTAAATCTAAATAAAAAATATAATGCAACTTGCAAAATAAAATATTATGTGAAAAAATATATTAAAAAAATAAAAGGTAGAACATATAATAGAATTTTATAAATAGAGTGTAGTACTTAAAATTATAAAGTGTAATACTTTTAAAACCTAAATAAAAAATATAATTCAACTTGCAGAATCAAATATTATGTGAAAAATAAATTAGAAAAAATAGAGTGCATAACATATTTTAGATTTTTTTATAAACAAAATGTGGTACTTAAAAATCTAAATAAAAAAAATATAATTTAACATGTAGAACACATATTATCTAAAAAATATATTCAAAAATAAAGTTCTAGTGCATAACTTAGCCTAATAAAAATTAGAGTGTAATATATTTGATGTCGAGTAAATGATAAAAAAAAATATTTATGCATAAATAAATAATTAGTACTTTTAAACCTAAATAAAAAATATAATACAACTTGGAGAATAAATATTATGTGAAAAAAATATATTAAAAAAATTGAGTGCAAAACGTATGGTAGAACTTTATAAATAGTGTGTAGTACTTCAAATTATAAAATGTAGTATCTTTAAATTTAAATAAAAAAAATATAATGTAACATTCATAATAAAATATTATGTAAAAAAATATATATTAAAAAAGTGAAGAACATATTGTAGAACTTTATAAATAGAATGTAGTAATTATAAAATGTAATACTTTTAAACCTAAATAATAAATATAATGCAACTTGGAGAATCAAAGATTATGTGAAAAATAAATTAGAAAAAATAGAGTGCCTAACATATTTTAGATTTTTTTATAAAATAAATGTGGTACTTAAAAATCTAAATAAAAAAATATAATTTAACATGCAGAACACATATTATCTAAAAAATATATTCAAAAATAAAGTTCTAGTGCATAACTTAGCCTAATAAAAATTAGAGTGTAATATATTTGATGTGGAGTAAATGATAAAAAAAGTATTTATGCATAAATAAATAATTAGTACTTTTAAACCTAAATAAAAAATATAATGCAACTTGCAAAATAAAATATTATGTTAAAAAAATATATTAAAAAAATAGAGTGCAAAACGTATCGTAGAACTTTATAAATATAGTGTAGTATTTCAAATTATAAAATGTAGTACCTTTAAACCTAAATAAAAAAATGTAATGTAACATGCATAATAAAATATTATGTAAAAAAATATATTAAAAAAGTAAAGAACTTATTGTAGAACTTTATAAATAAAATGTAGTAATTAACATTATAAAATGTAATACTTTTAAACCTAAATAAAAAATATAATGCAACTTGCAAATCAAATATTATGTGAAAAATATATTAGAAAAAATAGAGTGCAAAATATATTGTAGATTGTTTTTTATATAAAGTGTAGTAGTTTAAAATTTAGATAAAAAAATATAATTTAACAAAGAGAACACATATTATGTGAAAAATATATTCAAAAATAGATTTCTAGTGCATAACCTAGTCTAATTAAAATTATAGTGTAATATGATTGATGTAAATGAAAAAAAAAGTATTTATGAATAAATAAAAATTTATTACTTTTAAACCTAAATAAAAAATATAATGCAACTTGCTGAATAAAATATTATGTGCAAAAAATAAATTAAAAAAATAGAGTGCAAAACATATCGTAGAACTTTATAAATAGAGTGTAGTACTTAAAATTTTAAAATGTAGTAATTTTAAATCTAAATAAACAAATATATTGTAGCTTGCATAATAAAAAATTATGTGAAATATATTCTTCCTCATCCTACATAATTTTTTTTATCTATAAAAACTTTTTATTTATGCATAAAAACTTTTTTATAACTTTAAGTATTACACTCGATTTACAAAATTTTATTTTTTTACATAATATTTTATTCTACAAATTACATTATATTTTTATTTAGGTTGAAAAGTATTACATTTTATAATTTTAAGTACTACATTCTATTTATAAAATTCTACAATATGTTCTGCACTTTTTTTAATATATTTTTTATATAATATTTTATTCTGCATGTTGCATTATATTTTTTTATTTAGGTTTAAAGGTACTACATTTTATAATTTGAAGTACTGCATTCTATTTATTATGTTATGCACTCTATTTTTTTAATATATATTTTTTCACATAATATTTTATTCTGCAAGTTGCATTATACTTTTTATTTCGGTTTAGAAATACTTAATATTTATTTATGCATAGAGTGCATTACATCAAATTATAAAATGTAGTTCTTTTAAACCTAAATAAAAAATATAATGCGTGTTGCGTAAAAAATATATTAAAGAAAGTGCATAACATATTGTAAAACTTTATAAATAGAATGTAGTACTTAAAATTATAAAATGTAATACTTTTAAATCTAAATAAAAAATATAATTTAACTTCTAGAATAAAATATTATGTGAAAAAATATATTAAAAAAATGAAAGGCAGAACATATTGTAGAATTTTATAAATAAAGTGTGGTACTTCAAATTATAAAGTGTAGTACTTTTAAACATAAATAAAAAATATAATGCAACTTTCAAATCAAATATTATCTGAAAAATATATTAGAAAAAATAGAGTGAATAACATATTGTAGATTTTTTTAATAAATAAAGTGTAGTAATTTAAAATCTAAATAAAAAATATGATTTAAATGCAAAACACATATTATGTGAAAAATATGTTCAAAAATAGATTTGTAGCGCATAACTTAGTCTAATATAAATTATAGTCTAATATAAATTATAGTGTAATATGCTTGATGTGGAGTAAATGAAAAAAAAGTTTTATGCATAAAAAAATATAATTCAACTTGCAAAACAAAATATTATGTGAAAAATATATTTAAAAAATAGAGTGCGTAACGTAATAAAGTGTAGTACTTTAAAATATAAATAAAAATGTATAATCTAAAATAAACAAATAATATATAAAAATTATATTCAAAAATAAAATTGTAATACATAACTTACCCTAAATTTATGTGGAATTAGGAAGAAAAAACTAATTGATGTATAGGAGCCTTAATTTTAGTTTTTATTTTATACACATATAATATAATCTGAGACCTCCATTTCTACTCATTTAAGTGTTTATAAACGGGACTTGATATATTAACTTGAACTTAATATTACTCGTGGCTTACAGCGACAACTCGCAGCTTAAACTTTGAAAAAATTAAAAAATATAAATACTCAACATAAATTATTTTAAAATCTGTTAAACTGAAAATCACAATGTTACAACTTAATGTTTAAAATCTGAAAAATATAAAAATTAGAGCATTAAAATAAAAGTCAATTGTTCTGCTAATGGAGAAATTTTTTCAAAAATCCGTTTTAATATTTCCCGGCGGCGTCGTAGGATGGCGCATCGTAGTTTAATCATTATAAAATTAAAATATTAAAAATTGTAAAAGATATATGCTTAAATTTTGAAGTTTATCAAATATACATTTAAAAATTTTAAACAATAGAATCCACTGATAACACTTGGTACTCCACCGTTAAGGAGTATCACACCTGAGTTTTACCTACTACAATATTTATCAATCAGTACAATATTTATCAATCAAAATCATAATACAACATATTTACCTAAGCTACATATCCACACACATTGTTATTACAATTTTTTTTTCATTTTTAAGATATTATTATCATAACAATGTACATATGCAGCATATTCACACATTAATATTTCTATCTTTTCACTTAAACCTACTACTCTTCTTAGCATTATTAGTGATTCAAAAGCCATATTAAAAGATAATTCTCTCAAATGTGTATATTAATATTCGTAAATTTTATTGAGTCTAATTATTTCAACCAGCGTTACTCGACGTCGCCTTACGGCGCCATCTCGCATTTTGTATAAAATAATTTTATATGGTTAAAGAGTAAGCGGGGGCGTTACAATAATTAGTGAGGATTACGGTTACGAGTGAATTTAGGAAGATGAAAATTTAAATGATTTATTTAATACTCTAATTAAAAAATAATTTTATAAAAATAACTTGACCACAATTTCTTTCATGTGAAAATACTAAAACTTGTAGTAATTTGACATTTTTTAAAATCTTCAAAAATTTAAATATTAAAATTTAGATTTTTTAAGTGAAATTTCATTACATTTCATTAATTTATACTTAAAGTATTATTCTTATCATGTCGTTCTTAATATGTTATTTTTTTTATATAAATTATATTGAAGCATGTTTATTTTTAAATTTTTACATGCCATTTTTAGATTAGATCTTTCGTGGGCATAAATCTAGCTACCAAGTAAAATTAATAATAAGATTTTGAGTTTTACAAAATAATTTTTTTTACCTAATAAAGTGTTATTGATGTTACATCAATCCCAAACAACCTTATAAGAAATTATTTTATAAAATTCAAAATTGTACTATTATTTTATAAGAAATAATTTTTTTTGCATAATTTTCTACTTGTAAGAAATTAATATAAAAAATTACATTCAATAATTAAAATTTAGATATCATATTCTTATAAGTTTTATACTTCCCAAATATTTTGATAATGGTTAAATGTTAAAAATATAAATAAAATAAAAATATATATAAAAAATTAAGTTAATTACTTTGAAAAGTAATTAATATATACCTAGTGTGAACACATGTACAGTTTATTAATATATATAATATATTTTTTAAGTATTTTAAATGATTTAATGCTACTTAAAATTATTGTTAGTGATATATATTTTAATTCAATAAATAGAATTGTTTCATATATTTTTTCGTCTCGTCTTGATTCATTTTTTCAAATAAACACAGTTTACGCAATGTTTTCAGTTTATAAATATTGTTTACGGAATTTCTTAGTTGAACACTAAAATAACATTACTTTTTTTAACGCTTATATTTTAACGAGAATAATATTTTTGACATATGTTGCAATAATATATTTAAGAGACTAACACAAAATTACTTGCAAAATATTACTAGCATCAATATATAGCATAACCACCGAGAAATGCACAATATAAATGTCAAGAAACTTATAACAAAAAAAAGTTTATAAAACATAACATACAGATAGATAGATACTTGAGATCATAAGTTCTACCTAAGATAATAAAACTTAAATTTTCAGAAATTAGAATACATAAAATTGACCTAAACTATTCAAGAGCACAAATCTTATAGTGCAATTGTTGCCATCTGATATCCATAGATGTGGCAGGATCAAAACCTGCCATAGTTCACCAGTGGAAGCTAATGGCCCTCGTCTGCTATATTGCAAAAGTGAGGTTCACATGGCTGCTTCTAATGTTGTTGCATATAGCAATCATATTCAGAAATGTTAGCATTCATATCTGAAAATATTTTAAAGTGAATAATTTTTATTAAATATTTTGTTAGTAATATATATAATTAATTCAATTGAGAGAGTCGTTAATATATTGTTTTCGTTTCATCTTTGAAAGTTCATTTTTTCAGTAGATAAATATTATTTATACAATTTTTGTAGGTTATAAATGTTATTTTTAAAACGATTATTTCAGTTGATCGTGATTCTAACACATTAAACATATAAACTCGAAATCATTTTTTTGTCTATTACTCCTCTAATAGAATTAACATATATTAAATTTTGATATAAAATTTAGTTCAATATTATTCGGCATCGCTTTACGGCGACACCTCGCACTTTAAACTTTGAAAAAATAAAAAATGTAAATACTCTACATAAATTATTTTAAAATATGTTAATTGACAACCACTATTTATATTTGATATATACAATTTGCAAAAATAAACATTAGCGCATTAAAACTATTTTGGCAACAGAGTTTTTTTTATTAAAAATTCATTTTAATATTACTGATAGCCCCACTAACACTCCTAATTTAAATATTATAAAATTAGTTCTTCAACAAAAATATTATAAAATTTAAAATATTTATTTCCTCGACAAAGTTTGCTCTAAAAAAATTAAAATTACATAAAATTATTATAATTGTCAAAATGTAAATATGTACTATAAATAAATGAAAATTATATAGTTATATTCAAAGTAGATAAATTTTGATATAAAATTTATTTCAATATTACTCGGCGTCGGCTTACGGCAAAACCTCACACTTTAAACTTTGAAAAAAATAAAAAATGTAATTATTTTATATAAGTTATTTTAAAATATGATAATTAACGACCGTTATGTTATATTTGATGTATACAATTTGCAAACATAAACATTAACCCATTAAAATTATTTTGCTAATGGAGTTTTTTTATTAAAAAATCATTTTAATCTTACTGACCTCCTAGTTTAAACATTATAAAATTAATTCTTCAAAAAAATTTATAAAATTACAATATTTCTATTTTAAACAGAGTTTTCTCTAAAAAAATTTAAATGACATAAACTTATTATAATTGTCAAAATATTTGAGTTATGGCGTACTATTGAAAATATCTCTTATTTATCAAGGTAATATAACTTGTCACTAATAATTGTCAAAATAAAAAAGTTTCATAACTTAGGATTCATGTTTGTTATATCATATATTTTAAAATTTAAATACCAAAATATTGAGAAATATAAATATATATTTTATAATGCAAAAGATTATAAATTTTTTAGAAATTATGAGTGTACTTTTTTAAATCCAAAAACTATAATTTATCATTTAACGTTTTTATTTTAAAAAAATTAGATTAGAAAAGTGATCTTATAATGAAACTATAAAAAGCCGAATACAATCATTTATCTATAGTAAATATTAGAATACGATAGCTTATTTGCTTGTTGAATATATAAAAGTTAATCGGACAGAAAAATATTATACATGTCATTATACATAGTATAATTTATTTTAAAGTTGAATTAAATATTGGCATTAAAATATAATTTTGCTATATAAAATATATAAATTTTTCTTTAAATAAATGTAAAATTTCTCTAATTGATGTGCATAAAAATTTGTTTTACAACTATAGAGATTTTAAAATTTTAAAAATTGTTAAAATGAAAAATGTAATTAACAATATAAGTAATTTGAAATATTATAAAATTAGAAGATTCAATTACAAACTTTTCTGAGTCGCACCACGGCCTCACATTTTAAATATTATTAAATTAAAAAAATGTAATTATTGAATATATTATTATATCTTTAGTTACATTTATGGTTTCATTTATTCATTCTTTTTTACAGGCCCCGGTTATATATTAGCAAAATAAAATTCGAAATGTTCAAATTGGTAAATATATACTATAAACAAATGAAAACTATATAGTTATTTCCAAACTTTGCATGTTACTAAATAAAATCTAAATTTGTATAATTGTAAAGAAAATATAGAAGATGATAAGTAAATATAAAATTAAAAAATTGTACTTTAATATGATTGAAAATACAAATCTTAGATATGTTAATTTTATTATCCATATGGAATGCACTAATCAAATGCAATGCACTAATATGATAATTCCTTAAAAACCTAAACTTGCATAAAATCTATTTATGTAACAATCTGTACTCCTTATACACATTTTTAACCCTTATTAAAGATTCAACTTATTAAACAATGACATAGCTAAACTTACATAGTATAAAAAAGAAGCAGCAGGTACATAAGTACTCTTATAAATTTACAGCTGAATTTCGCATAGTTAGCCGTCTTAGTATCTTCTATAACAGCTTGAACTTTGATATAAGATCAACGTACCTCCCCTTTCCTACTATAACTCTTGTAATTTCATTAGCTTCAAACAGTTTTCCAGCATTCCGCAAGTAACTAACCATGGTATTATACCTGAGAAAATTTGGATTACACCCTCTGGATTCTATATCTTCAAGCATCAAACAGACCTCCTTAAACATCCCACGGATCATTGAATTGTAGGTAAAGACATTTGGGACCTGGCCTTTGACAATCATCTCAGTAAAATATTTCTAACTGTCTCCAGCTCTCCTGCAACAATAAATCCTGTAATAATAACAGTGTAATTAACAAACCACATCTGGCGAACATCCATATTTAGTCATCTCAGTAAAAAAATATTTGCACGCATGCAAATTTCCAGCTCTACTCAGCCCATCTATCAATGTAGTGAAGTGAAGAACACTTGCCTCAATGCCAACTTCCTTCATATGGTTCAAAAGATTAAGTGCTGGTAGTGGTTTGTCACCTTTTCCAATAACATGAAGAAGGATGTTAAATGTATAAGAATCAGGAGAAGATCCATTCCTACCCATTTCTTCTAGTTGTTTGTGGAACTGTTAAAGCTTCCCGAGCCTATATTTTGCAACCATTAAAACATTATAAGTCAATATATCCGGATCATGACCTTCGATCAACATCTGTTGGTACACCCACTCAATCAATTTGTACTGCTTCACTGTAAGAAGGGAGTATAAAATTGCATTGAAGGAATGCTTAAATGGCCTATAACTAAATGACTTCAACTTAACAAATCTTTTTACGATTTTTCTAGGTAAACCTGCTTGACCACAGGTACATATTACAATGTTGAACTTTCGTGCAGTTGTCGGTAATCCTTTCTCGATCATTTCATCAACTAATCTCCACATAGCTTTATATTCCTCAGAATCGCAAAAATCTTCATCATCAAATGATACGAATTCACTGTATGCGAAAAGTTTTCTTGTTTACCAGCCCACATAAAGAACTTATAACCCATTTTTGCGTACTTGGTTTTATTGGCATAATTAATATTCGTCAATATCCCTAAACCGGCCTACTAAATACAAATCTACAACATTCAACTTATGAAATACTAAACAGGCCAGACAAATATTCAACTTATTAAGACCGTGTTATGTCATAATAAAAAATTAACAAATTGTACACAATTATTTTATAAAATAAAGCAGGTCAGGCAACTATTCAACTTACTAAATACTAAATTTTATAAGTAAAATCACCCAAGTATCTTAAGTAGTGTCCCATATTGATCAGAAGAGTACTAAGATCCACTGCTTCAGTTTTGCTATCTGTACTCTTAGAGCGAATCTTGCTGAGCATAAGTTCACACTGGTAAGGATCAAAGAAGAAAAAGGAATACAGAAAAATCACATGAGAGTATGTTTCAAAAAAATATATTCAACCAGATCCATTTATTCCATTCCAATATTTTTCAGAATTTTCAACCTCTTGTTCCTCAAAGTGTGGTATAGAGTGTAGTCGGCATCTCAAAGTCGGCATCTAATATTTTTCAGAATTTTCATAAGCCCTCAACATCTTGGTCCTTACTGAATTTTCAAAAGAAGCGAAAAGTGTCACAATTATTTAATAGGAATCATATGAATATCGGATACCTGAAAGAGTGGAGACAGTCTTCATGGTCTTCCTCTTATCTTTGACATCTTGCACCTCCAATTTCAGAATGAATTTATGGTGAAAACAAAAACATGAAAAGCTCTATCTTTATACCAGTATACAATATACTTGCAAACAACCATCAACTCAATATCTATTATGTGTTCAACCATATAAAAATAATCAAGATCACTTATTAGGATTATACAAAGGATGTAGCTAATGATTAATCAGCAAAGTGTCTCTAAACGTTTGCCTATATGCATATATGTCTAACCAGATTACCAAACCAAGTTGACATAAGTCTTGGATGAGCTGGTGAGGTACTTGAGAATATGAACGATGCTGACATTTACAGTGGGCTGCAACAATGGACCAAGCACCAGAACTGGACTGATCACCACCATGTCTACTCCTCTTTGTTTTGCCTCCTCCTAGGAAGACTTTTCTGCCACTGCATTTCCGTAGCAGTACCAGTTTTGCATAATAAAAATCAATTTACAACCAAATGAACTAAACCTACTGGTTTATCAATTTACACATATGTAGCTAATGATTAATTAGCAAAGTGTCTCTGAACGTTTTCCTATATGCATGTAGTATAACCAGATTACCAGACCGAGTTGACATAAGTCTTGGCTGAGCCGGTGAGGTACTTGAGAATATGAACGATATTGGAATTTACAGTGGGCTGCAGCAATGGACCAAGCACCAGAACTGGACTGGTCACCACCATGTCTACTCCTCTCTGTTTTGCCTCCTCCCATGCAGACTTTTCTGCCACTGCTTTTCCGTAGCAGTACCAGTTCTGCATAATAAAAATCAATTTACAACTAAACAAAATAAACGTACTGGTTTATCACGATGTTATACTAAAAAACGGATCAGGACACTAAAGTATAATTACCTTGATGGATTTGCAGAATTCAAGATCACTCCAGCAATCTTCATTAATGACCTCATCAGGGTCTTTGTTAGGGTACATGTAAACTGCACCAATTGATAAAGTGAAGACTATTCGTCATACTTTTATTTCCGCGGCTGCAACAATCACATTTCTGATTCCAATAACAGATGGTCCATCATTTCTTCCTGCACATAATGTCACCACCATTATCAGGCCAAATCATTATCAGAATCTTTAAAAATTAAATATGCACGTACATGATCATCGGTGACGGGAGAAGCATAATGGAAAACACCATCACAACCACTAATGGCATTGCTTAAACTCTCATAATCAAGAAGATCAGCTATGCATAACATCAACCTATCCTTTGCACCTTCCAGCTCTCTTAAATGGCCATTTTTCGGATCATCTGATAAAAATACAAACCACATAAGTACTCAAATTTTTGTAACTGAGATGTTTGAGATATAAAATTAAATAGTTGGTGTACATACCTTCATTCGTGATTCTATAACCACTACTATAGAATTAATCAACCCATAGTTATCTTCTGCCTAAACTAATATATGTACAAAATAATAATACAAACATATTATCAATATAAAAACAATACTAAAATTACATAAAGAAAGGAGTGTAGAGACGAATTAAATGAAAAACGGAGAAAAGAAGAAATATGATGTACTAACCGGTTTGTTCATTGTGTTGCATTAGCAAATGAAACTCAATTAAAATCTACATGTAACCTGCAAAAAAGAAGAGAGAAAATGAGATTCTGATATTTGAAATTTGAGAGAAGAAGAGTAAATGACGTGTATATCAATATAATTTAACTCAATTTAAAAATCAAGGAGTGATAATTTCTATAGATAAGTAATTTGAAATTCAAAATTTAAAAATATACTCCCTCCGTCCCAGCCAATTCTTTACGTTTGGTTTGGGCACGGAGGTTAAGAAATATGTATAGAGTAATGAAAAAGAGAAAGAAAATTGGGTGAAGTGGTGGGACCCATTAATTTTTAATGTATAAAAATGAGATAGTGAAGTAAAAGTAGTGTCAAAGGAAAGGAAAAATGAAAAAGTGGGGGGACCCATGGACTATTTTTGGTAAGTTTTGAAATGTAAAGAATTGGATGGGACATCCCAAAAAGGAAACTGTAAAGAAATGGTTGGGACAGAGGGAGTAGTAAATAAAGGAGCATGCATGATTTGATATTGTTGGTTTTACTGATAATGAGGAAGTTACCAAAATATGAGAGAGATGTGGAGGAGATTGAGCGAGAGAGAGAAAGAGAGTATAACAGACCAGAGACAATTATGCACAATTTGATTTTGGTTTATATTTTCCATAGATAAATAATTCAAAATTCAAAATTCAAAATATTACAAATAATAAGTGATATGAGAAAATCATGGTAATATCTTAATTTGAATTTCCATAAATAGATTGTTTTTGAAATTCAAAATTAGCCAAATATTAATCACTACTAGAAATATGGGATCAGACATCGGTTCTGAACCGATGTTAAAAAAAATCTGAACCGATGTCTTCGCGTGTGATGTTAAATATCATCAGCCTTTGACATCGGTTAACAACCGATGTCTATTACAGTGCTATACATCAGTTTTAAGATTAAATGTGATGTCTTTGCAACAAATTTCACCTTATATTACACTATTTTTAGGTGAATATGAGCATATTATGAGGTATTTATTCATTAAAACATGAAACCTACAAGCTTTAAAAGCCATTTATTAAAATTCTTTCGAACAAACCGATGTGAAATGCTAGATTAGACATCGGTTAGATTAGTTGGCCGATGTGAAATGTTTGATTAGACATCGGTTAAATTAGCCCCCCGATGTGAAATTATGGATAAGACATGGGTGTTCTTCACGAAATCGATGTTAAATATTTTTATTTAACATCAGCCAGTTCCTCTAACCGATGTTATTTAACTTAAAATACATTGAGTTTCTTTTCAAAACCGATGTCAAATGACTATTTCACATCGGTTTTTTGGTTCTTTTTCGTTTAATATTATTTTACCTGATGTCTTTTTATATTTTTTACATCATTTTATATTTACCAATGTGATGTTAATATTTGTATATTGCATGCCATCCTGATATTGTTCACATCCACGTGAACCAATTACATTTACAAATAAAAAAATACCAAATAATGCAACATAAACATAAAGCTACTAATATCTACACTGCAGTGAACACCAGACTTAAAGTCTCGATTATTAGCTTCAGCTAAAAATTTATTAATGTAAAGTTACTATTATAATTTAGAGACATAATCTAAAGGGATATGACATCGAAGAATATAATCTACATCCAGCATGCAAGCTTAATTTTTGAGTTTGTGAACTTAGTAACAAGAACTAAATATTGATGTGGCTGCTGATCTTGTGTTAGTGAATAGGCTTGCGGTTGAGACATCCGATAGTAAGGTTCTTTAAGATCAAGCTTGCAAGAGGATGTTTGCATAATTCCTCCTTGTTCAGCACCAGGGCCCTACATTTTAACTAATCAAAGACATTTGATAACACATCAGATTAGATCAAGTATACTGATCACACAAATACAGGAAAATATCAACTTGACATAGTTAGATTGATTGTGTAACTCTGAGCACTGTGAGCAATCATATGAAGATGACCAACTATTTCTTGTACTGGCATGACATAAAGTGGTTGAGAAAGAACGCAGTGTAGTTGGTACCAGTGGGTTGTAGGTGCACCAGGAGCAGTGGTCAGCCACCTCTGAACTGTGCTGTGGATCAAATATTTCAACTTCCGTAAGGAATTAGAACTTTACGAAGTCCAGTGACATGAAAAAGAATAGTAATCATGGAGAGAACCTTCCATCAAACATTACATCAAACCAGAAGGCCAATCCGTGAATCCTGGTACCCGCGGATGAAGTATACTTTAATGGTACATTAATTTCAGACAAATCTTCCTCTTGTAAGATGAAAACAAGTAATATAATTCATCATCTTTAACAAAGATGTTAATAATGCATTATTAACAATAAAACTAAATATGATTTACTTGTATTTCCAACAATAAAACAACACCACTTAAGGAGGAATCTAAAGAATAAGCACCCTCCCAATTTCCAATACTTAATCAGAATCTAAAACAATAAAACCAACCAAGATTTAATCAATTTTTAAAATATAAATTACCCAGATGCTAAAAATTCTATCTTTACATCTCAAAAGTTCTAAAAATTAATTATTTACCAAAACCAAGAAACCCCATATGAGTAAACATAAAAGCACAGTCAAAAAACAATATTTAACAAGAGTGTGAACATTTTGAGGCGTAAAATACAATTCATCTTGAGATATATATATTACAAAATATAACTAATAGTACAATAACAAGGATTTCAACTAAAAATCAACACTAAAAAACACCAGAAGGATATCAGAAACACTATTATAAATTATGACAATGGTTTAAGTGAGCCTTAAGCTATCACATGGAACATCTTATAAAGTTTGCATTAAAGAGAAATATCAATGAATTTAAATTATATGGTTAATCATAAAAGATTGTCCCTGATTACCTGATTCAATATCCCCTCCAGTTTATTTTTCTACTTTTTGAACACAGCTAACGGCATTCCTATATTTGCTCAATATAACATCTTCATCCAGTTGACTGCCATACACAGTTTGATAACCATAAACTATTTTGTCCAATACATTTCAAGTTTAACTATAAATATAAATACACCTAAAGAGAGAACATCTTACGATATGTCAAGTGGAAAGATATAAGGAGCTACTCGCATGGCAAGTTTAACTGGTAGAAATACAAGCATCACAATAAGACTTAGATTTTTGGTAATAGTCCTGAACATTTTGGTAATTAGTAAAAATAAAAATTTGCGCATTAACTAAAGAACAGGTGCATCAAACCAAAGCAAGTTTATTGGAGAATCAAGGTTATAAATTACTGACATTGTCGAGAAAATGTTAGAAGACTTCATATCACGGTGAATGATTGATATGCTTGTTCCGTGTAGATACTCTAAACCTTTGGCAGAGCCAACTGCTATTTTGAGTTTTTTTCTCCAGTTCAGGTCATTGTCTCTTCCTAGCTTGTGCCAAATAACACTTCTTTAGTGATTCCAGTTTTTGTGCCTAAGTTATTGTATTTCACCTTAAGACTTACCTTCGAGTAGAAATGCCTCTAAGCTTCCTTTTGGCATGTATTCCAAAACTAATATGTTATGGTCATCCTCAGAACAGTTATAACAGTATCCTATGATTTTAAGTTTAACCACATTTGGATGGTTCAGCCTTTTCAGAAAACTTAGTTCAGTCTGCAACAAGAAGTATCAGTATAAACACTATTTTAATAGCTCAAAAAAAGCATGGACATTATAAAGTTATCATACAGAAAGTACAAACAAGGGTATTTGTTTTATATATTATTCAGAATACATTAATGTCCAACAGGTACTATCACCCTCTCCAACCTCTCCACTCTTGTGGGAGGCCTTTAATTTGTAACTGTGATTTGTAAAGACTAAAAAGTAATAAAGGGCAGGTGGAAAAATGAGAATGAGAATCAGATGCAATCCAATATGCCATGTGAGGAATGAATTACCAAAAATCCAGTATTCATCCCAATCCAGATAAACTGCTCAACCAAACACTATACAATACTGATTCCCGACTTTTTGTAAAGCGATCATTAACCTTGAATCAAACGTCCGCCTTCTTTTTTTTTGCTTGAAAATAGAGTAAAGGAACGAATACATATTTGATATACAACATTATGCTTTTAATCTTGGACATAATGTAATCTTGCTGTCAAAAAGTTCTGAAGTGCATATACGCGCACAAAGGAGACTCTTGATTACAAAATGTACTAGTACTTAAAAAATGCTTTTTCAGGAACCACCTGCCAAACAAGATTATTATAGTGATTGTAAGTCTATTTATATTTTAATGTTTGTACTAGGTAGACAGTACTTTGTGAGTCTATTGCATTTTTCTACATGTTTAGGATTTTGTATGGAAAATCTATAAACAATCAATGTTTAACAGCTCCATATGTTCAGTAATACAATACTCGTACATAATTTGAAATTACCTGATTCGAGAGTAAGTTTATATCTCAATTAAACGACAACAACAGTGCGACTAGACTTCTTTCTACGGCCGTAATTTCCACCCTCGCTCTGCAATTGCTTCACACACTCGGTTGGCTGCTTCTGCAGTATCAATGAGTGGCGGATAGTTCCAAGTTTTTAAAATCTAAATTAAGGATAAGGAACACAATTTACAAATGGAACAAATTACAATAAGCATCTACAGTTTGTCAAAACAAATCAGATTGATCTTACCAGTTACCCCCTTTTTATTTTTACCAAGCTGTTGCAGCACATCAACTTCAATCATTGCTGCTTCCCGATATTTTTCAACACCACGGACAACTTTAATGACTACCATTTCTTCCCCCTATTTGTCCCAGCATTTTAAAACTTGACCAAAGGTACCTTCACCCATCTTGCTGTGAATCTTATATGTAAAATTCCAATTTAAAAAGGAACACAAGAACACATTCAGAAACAAATATTGATGAATCGAAACAAGGAACATAATATCTATATGGTGGAGAAGGTAGTTACAATGAAATGTTAGATTATCTCCAACAGCAAACACATAATGCTCATCTTTGTCATCTTCTCGCCATGGGGGAGAGTCATTCCGAGCCAATTCCTTCAAATACAATGAATTTGTATTCTCTGTAGGTATTCCTGAGGAAAAGCTTATGAAATTTGCAACTTCTTGCACACAAAACAATTCAAGCAGAGCCTGCACCAAGGAATAAACGATTAGACATACTTATATTGCTCAATACAAAATCAGATCTTCATCCCTCCTTAATACCTTCAAATATTTAACATACACTATGGCACCAATCATCTATAATAACAACAATTCATACAGAAAACTTTTAAAATAATAATTCAGTTCCTAAAACAAGGTACTAATTTTTTACGCCCCCTTCCACAAAATAACAAGTTTCAACAATTCGTAAAGAATTCTATCAAAATAATAATTCAGTTCCGAAAAACAAGATACAAATCATTACACCCTCCTTCCAAAAAGTAACAAGTCTATATACCAACATAATTGATAAACCAAGATAGTAAATCAAACAACATCTAAGTTTTGTCAGAGGTAGCAAAAGCAAAAGAAACCCCCAAAATAAAGTAGTATGTATGAACAACCCCCAAAAAATACATACTAAAACCCCCAAAAAACACTTACTTATTGCAAACACATAATTAAGAACACATTATGATAAAAACCCCCAATAAGTAACCACCCAAAAAAAACAAATCAGAACAAAATAAACCCCCAAAAACAAAACTTAAAACCCCCCCAAAAAACATTTCTTATATACATGCACAGAGAATATAAACAGGATATAAACCGTAAAAAAGAGGGAGATAAACCATAAGAAGAATATACCTCCAGATTCTCTTCAGTATTACAAAACTCAAGATGCTCGAAAACCTCAATGTTTAATTTGCTCCAACTTTCAGATGCTCGAAAGCCTCTACCTCTACTTAATTTGAAGCTTAATTTGCTCTAATTTGAAGCTCCAACGCTTGAATTTGAATTGGGGCTGAAATTAGGGTTTAGGAGAAAGGAGAGAAAGAGATAGGGAGAAGATGAGAGATGAGATGAGAGGTGAGAAGACGGTAAGAAAGAAAGAGGGGAGAGATGAGAGAGATATGAGAGGTGAGAGAGACGAGAGAGATGAGGGTAGTGGGAGAGATGAGGGTCGCGGGAGAGATATTTTAGAAAAAGAGGGAATGAGGATAAAGTGAATAATTTGTTAAAATTAAAGGGGGGAAAGTGTACTGAAATCGGGGGAAAAAAGACAAGTAAATTTTTATTTTTTTAAAAATGGCCAGAGACAACGGTTAACAAAATCAACCAATGTCAAAGTTAAAAGCATATATTTGGCCTTTTTAATTTCTGAACATAGACAACGCTTACTATGTGAAACCGATGTCAGTATGCGTATTTAACATCGCTTTTTTCTAAACCGATGTTAAACAGGATTTTAACATCGGGTGCATTACATGCCGATGTCTAAGCACCGATGTCGTATCTACTATTTTTAGTTTTGAATTAAGATGGGTCAATTGAAACTAATTGGATAGTTCATGGATATAGGAAATAATATAGGATTTGGGTCATGGGTAATTTTTTTTACCCATGGGTAAATTAAGGAGTATTCATTAAGATATATAGATGAGAAAATAACTAATAGTATTAAGACAAATACAACTATTCATTTGTAAATCAGAACATTTTTTTGGGGCATTTCTCTTTTCTAATAAATTTACCCAGTGCGCACCCGAAGGGTAGTTACGATTAAAAAAAAAGAAAAACTCACATCTATGCTTAAAAGCGTATATTTTTTTTGTTAAACTGTTCACACCTGTGAAAATACATTTAAATTGCATTTTGTGAAAATAGCTCGTGATCGTGTTAAAGTATTCTTCGAGAAGAAATAATAATTACTATTTCGAATTAATTGATTTTATTTTTTAATGTATTCGTTAGAGAATTGTGATTATACAAAGCAAAATAAAAATTCATCGTGAAGCAGGTGAAAATCATTTATTAAAAAAAAATTATGAAAGCTAGAGCATCCTTACAATATCTCAATTTTGTCTAAGGCCCCATTTGTTTACCTCTAAATACTCATGAACGAGCATCCACCTGACCGATTCTAACATTCAGCACATTTGTTTAAAAAAATTCTTGATCTGAGCGATTCATATTTCCCTTGATCATTCATGTAGAAATGTGTAACTGAGTCGTTCATATGGTACTTCTGCCTTCCTTTTTACACCTAATCATTATTTTAATTTATATAATTTACTATTAAGAACTATTTTATTATTTATATTTTGTATCGTGGTTCCTTATATAATAAAAATAGTATATTTTTAACATCAAATGATAAATAAACTAAATAAGTAAAAAATTATTTGATTTTGAGGATATTCATAAAATGAAAATTAAATATATTATCAAATATCTTGATGTACATTGTTCATGACGGGTTAATTATACATAACAAATTATAACGTTTTATTTTTTAATATTTAAAATTATTATTTTCTAAATGTTAAAATTGATGTCAAAATTTTGTCATTCAGAAATTACGAAAAAGGTAATATATCAAACAATATTATTTGTCCAACATTCAGATTTTTGAATAATTCAGATTATTCAGAAATATTAATCATTCAGATATAATGATTCAGATTTGCCAAATGACCAAATGACCCCTAAGTAGAATTTCAACCAGGTATTAAATGTTATAGTTTCCATAACATATAAAACGATAAGATCTAAAGTATTGCGATTATAAGTTATAACAACAAAAGTTATTTTTTTTGTTAAAAAAAGAACCTCATTTGAATCATGATTAAATTCAAATTTAAGATAACATTTTTTACCTTTTCAAATGATATTTATTTAAGAATATATTCTCTAAACGTCCGTGGCACATTTAAGTCAGAAGATTATTTTTCTTTTGAATAAAATATTCCTTTTTAGACAGATATTTTATTTCCATGCAATTTTCTTATGTAATATACCTGACAAAAAAATTAAATTTAAGGAGGATATGAATCATAGTATATTACATTTTAGCAACAGATAACTTCCAAGGAGATAATGCAGATTATATCTTTGATTTTAAATAGTATCCAAAATTCCAAATATGTGATTTTGTTTGATTAGCATTTATACTTGTTGCACTAGTATATATAGAGACATTGCATTCTAGAGTTATGAACATACAAGGCGCTAGAGAAAGAGAAACAGCTGAGTGAAATATTGAACGTACAGCTAAAAGAATGGTGTCTCCGGTGAGTTTAATGGTGGCCATTTTGGTGGTGACTGCTGCAGCAGCAGTAACACATGATTATAAAGATGCGTTAATGAAAAGCATTATGTTCTATGAAGGCCAAAGGTCCGGTAAATTGCCTCCTAATCAAAGAATCACATGGAGAGCTGATTCTGCTCTTAAGGATGGTTTCGACAGCCATGTAAGTATTACTCACTGTGTTTTTTTTATATGACGCGTTTGTACAGATATTTCAATGTATTTTGATCGGGTAATTAGAAATGTTATTTGTAATTTTTTTTTGCCAATAAAAATAGACCGTATATACGTAAAAGTCAAAGCGTCATATAAAAAATAGAGTATTTACGAAATTTTTAATAATTTAACGCACTCACGTATTCACCTTTTTTTGACCAAATTTCAATCGAGCATTTTTGTAAGTGCGAGTGTTTATTTTTAATTTTATTTCCTCTATTTTTTATTTTAAATTTTAAACATCTTTAATAATTTAACGCACTCACTTATTTACTGATTTTTCCCGACAAGATTTTGTCCAGGCACTCGTATTTCCTCTCGAATTATTTATTTCATAAATAAAATTTGGTTGTGGAATTCTTAAAGAGTTACATTGAATTTTATGGTTTGTTTCAGGTGGATTTGGTAGGAGGATACTATGATGCAGGTGACAACATAAAATTTCACTTTCCAATGGCTTTCACAACAACAATGCTAGCCTGGAGTGTAATAGAATTCGGGGACACAATGTACACTGAATTACCTCATGCACTTGAAGCTATCAAATGGGCAACTGATTATCTGCTTTTGGCTACTAACACTCCGGATGTCGTTTATGTACAAGTAGGAGACCCTTGGGCTGATCATAACTGCTGGGAAAGGCCTGAAGACATGGACACTCCGAGAACTTCTGTTTCTGTCACTAAAGAGTATCCTGGTTCTGAAGTTTCTGCGGAGATTGCTGCAGCATTGGCAGCATCTTCGATTGTTTTTAGGAAATCTTTGCCCGAGTACTCGAATTGGTTAATCAATAGAGCTCAACAGGTACTTATTAACAAATCATTTTATTGACGATTTGGTGATTCATCTTGGCTAAAAATACATGTACTGAATACTACTTTGTGTGTGGATTAGGTGTTCTATTTCGCGGATACTTACCGGGGATCTTACAATAACAGTAGAGCTGGACATTTCGTGTGTCCGTTTTATTGTGATTACAGTGGCTATCAGGTTTGTACATTGATGCCGTTGTGACTAATCAATACTGCAGTCCAATTCACATCTTTGTACGTCAATTTTAGTCTTTACCAAATGATTTATAATGAACAGGATGAACTGCTATGGGGAGCAGCATGGTTACACAGAGCCACTCAAAAGCCATATTACTTAAACTACGTTTTAAGTAACGTATATAAAATGGGCAGGCCTTGGAACATTGGTGAATTCGGATGGGATACAAAGGATGCCGGAATTAGTGTACTTCTTTCAGAGGTAGATTGCGATATTTTTCTAATTCAAAGATATTTCAACATACGATTATCTGGTCTCATGTTCTGAATGTTCCATTCGTTTACAGTACCTGTTTTTCAGCAAGCTGGATTGGAAACCATTTGTTACCTACGCGGATGAGTTTGTGTGCAGCGTTATCCCTGGATCATCAAATCCTAGTGTTATATATACTCCAGGTGGACTAATACAGAAGCCAAAGATGAATAGCCTGCAAATTGCATCATCCCTGTCTTTTCTTTTCGTCGTGTATGCTAGGAATTTGAAATTGGCGAATAGAGTGGTGCAATGCGATCATGGTGCAGTGGATCCGTCTAGGCTTATTGATCTTGCAAAAAGCCAGGTAATCTACTCGTGTCAATTTAAAATTTCTCATCCAGACATTGAATTATCCACTTTAAACATGTATTTTTTCCGTTGACATTGTAACATGCCTTTCTCTCTAACGAGATATACTGAATACATTTGGTTTAGTTAATTTGACGAGGACTAACATGATGAATGTCGAATGGTCTAGGTTGATTACATACTCGGAAATAATCCAATGAAGACATCATACATGGTGGATTATGGACAACAATTCCCGCGAAGAATTCATCATAGAGGTTCCTCATCACCGTCAATTAAAGTTCACAAGGAACACATTAAGTGCAAAGAAGGAACAACTTATTATGCAAGTCAAGGGCCTAATCCAAACTTGCTAACTGGAGCTGTTGTTGGAGGACCAGACGCGCACGACTGGTTTGCCGATGATCGAACTAATCCTGGCCAGTCAGAGCCAACTACTTACATCAATGCACCTCTTGTAGGCCTATTAGCTTACTTCAGTGCAAACCAATAGATACATACATAAAGAGATGGCTAGCTTGATTCAAAGCTTTTGAAGTATTTGAGCAGAATCTTGGTCATTCATGTAATCTCGACATTGTTACATTGAAAATTACTTCATATATATCATAATAACATTTCGAGTTTTCAGAACTTTGGATCAATCTTAGTTACAGCCTACAGGCTAAACATCTCAAGCTGGGAACTAGATAGGCCTAATAGAAGTCCAAACTGATTCTTCCGCGTCTTGTTAGAAATAATACAGATAACTGGGGATCTTTTTTACCATGACCTACAAACGATAAGATTTGAAATTGTTACGGCTATAATAGCTGAAAGTTGTTTTTTGGTAAAAGAAATTAATCTCATTTAAATCGAGATTAGGTATTAAATTAAGGAGGATATGAATCAGATGATTTTAGTAATAAGCAACACATAATCTCCAGAGAGATAATGCCGATTAAAGTCAAATTATATATTTGAATTTTAAATAGTATCTTAAACAGCTGAGTGCAGTATTAAACGGCTAAAAGAATGGTATCTCCGGTGAGTTTAATGGTGGCCATGTTGGTGGTGACTGCAGCTGCTGCAATGACACATGATTATAAAGATGCGTTGATGAAAAGCATTATGTTCTTTGAAGGCCAAAGGTCCGGTAAATTGCCTCCGAACCAAAGAATCACATGGAGAGGTGATTCTGCTCTTAAAGATGGTTTCGACAACCTTGTAAGTAATTTTTACGATATTTTTGATAATTTAACGCACTCACATATCCACATTTTCTTAGACAAGATTTCAACCAAGTTCTTATAAAAGATTTCAACCAAGATTTGTAAGTAATCTGGTTACATCATCATTATCAGGTAGGTAATTAATTTGTATCAAATTATAAATAGAAACAATGGATATATTGTTATCTGATAATAAATCATGGTTTGTTTTAGGTTGATTTGGTAGGAGGGTACTATATATGATGCAGGCGACAACATAAAATTTCAATTTTCCGATGGCTTTCACAACAACAATGCTAGCTTGGAGTGTATTAGAATTCGGGGACACGATGTACACTGAATTGCCTCATGCACTTGAAGCCATCAAATGGGCAACTGATTGTCTGCTTCTGGCTACTAACAATCCGAACGTCGTTTATGTACTAGTAGGAGACCCTTGGGCTGATCATAATTGCTGGGAAAGGCCTGAAGATATGGACACTCCTAGAACTTTTGTTTTTGTCACTAAAGATTATCCTGGTTCTGAAGTTTCTGCTGAGATTGCTGCAGCATTGGCAGTGATAGGCCAGAAGTAACCAGGCCCAAATAAAGGAATAGAGGCCCAAAAGAGATAACACCCCAGGCCCAAGCCGGGGTGGAATAGAGGCCCAAAAGAGATAACACCCCGGGCCCAAGCCGGGGTGGTCCCCCGTGCCACGTGGCACAGGACAAAAGAGTCAACTGTCTCATGTTACCCAAAATGGAACAATTGCATCCCAACCGTCCATTGGTAAATATCCCAAGACAACTCTGATGGAGAAAGGACACCTGACCACACAGTCCATCCGAACCGTCCAACCAATCTCCAACCAAGAATGATCAAAGGCCAGGATGAAAAGGTACAAATCCCAAAAACCCTAAATCTTGGAACCTATAAAAGGCCCCAAAAAGAGGGTTTTAGGGGTTGAAAAATATTTGACTGTTACACACCTATACACACACCATCAGACATATTTTGAATAGCTCTTTCTTCCCTCTTCTTCTTCTTCTTCTTCTTCTTCTTCTTCAAGAAAACCCATTTTTTACTCACACCGGAGTTGTCGCGGGAAACAACCCCCCTCCGGTTCTGTTTTGCAGAGACCCCTACCTAGCGGGTTAACCTCACTCCAACCGCTACGGAAGCTGGGTCCCAGCTCATGTGAGAAAGGAAAAGACCCGGGAAGAAACTGAGTTATCATTGGCGCTAGAAGGAGGGGCTGAACCTCCGGTGGTGAGGTGTCATCTCCAGCTACGTTACGCAGCCCCAAAAGCCAAGGAAATCCTCTCTCTGGTAAGAACGAAACCCTCACTCTCTTCACAGCTCACTTTTCTTGTTTTCCCTCCATAACAGTCACACACCCTGGTGCACACCTGCTACTATCTCCCATAATCTGTTCCGAAACTAATGACCACGAGAAAAAGCAAAACCTCGATCTCCGGAACCATTCAGCCCACTGTTGCCCCGCCCAGGGACGGCGAGATGGAAGATATAGATGAAGAGCCCCCATAACTCGTGCTTCATCTCAGCTCCAGCCCGGAGACAAGAGGATAACTATAGAGAAAGCAGCCCACAAGTATGCTGAAACCTCTACAAATCCTTGGGAAAGCATGACCCCGGAGCAAATTCAAGCGGCTATGGACCTGTGGAAAGAAAAGAACAAGGCCCCTGAAACCCGTCCCGGGGACCAGGAAGAGCACTCGGAAGAATCTCGGGGCTCAGTCTTGGACCGTATTGGCATAACTCAGAAATGGTTCAGTAGAATCTCCTCCCGGAGCATCGACTCTTGGAAGGACTTCCGGGAGATATTCCTCAAGAGGTTCAGGGCGAACCGTATGAACGAGCTCCAGATATGCCACTTGGAAACCATTCAACAGAGAAGCAGAGAAACTCTACCAGAATTCATCAAAAGGTTCCAGGAATCAGTCAACCAGCTCTCCAACCTTGAGGAGAAGGAAGCCGTGAATATTTTCCGGCGTAATCTCCACCCGGTTTCATGCGAAGGCTGCGTGAAGGACCTGATCCATAGGGAGCCCCAAAGCCTTGCTTCGGCTTATGCGATGACTTCGAAGTTTATCAAAGAAAATGACTTCCTCACCTCGATGAAGATGAACAGGCGGATCCGGGATGATGATGAGTCTCCGGAACGCCGTTCCACCTACGGAAAAGAAAAGAGACACAGGAAAGACAGGCAGACCAATTATGTGCAGCAATCCCGGGGGACCCCACCCCGGGACGACTACTCCAGACCGCAGAAGATTGAAAGGAAGCCCAAGCCCAAAAGGGATCCAAAACCGGAGCCCGAATGGACTCCACTCAACCGGCCCCGGCCGACATCTTGAGAGAAGTCAAGGGAAAACCCTTTTATTACCCCCCGAAGCCGCTGTTGGCACCCCCCGGGAACAGGGCCCGAGACAAATATTGCGGGTATCACTAGGATCATGGCCACACCACGGAGAACTGCTTCTCTTTCAAAATGTTCATTGAAGACCAAATCAAAAAGGGCAACATGAACCAGTACCTACAAAGAAGACTCGATGACATAGATAAGCCCTCTGGCGGCGGGAAACATGTGGTCAACATGATCTTCGGAGGGACCTCCTCCCCACCCCAGAGTCTAGATGTGGACAATGATGTCCTGATGATCCAGCCTGCTGACGATGAACGCATATATTTCTCCAATGCCGATTATGAGGGCCTGAATCTCGAGCACAACCAAGCACTGGTCGTGACTCTCGACATCGCCGACAATGAGGTACAAAGAATATTGGTTTATAACGGTTCCTCAGGTAACATTGTCTTTGAGCATACCCTTAGCAGGATGAAGTTGGGACACCTCCGCATGGATCCATGCCTCGAAGACCCTCTCTACGGATTCGGGAACAATATGATCCCGATCCGCGGGGTAATATACCTCCCCATGGTCTTTGGTGCCGCACCCCGGCAGGTAGACCCGACAATTTTGGATACGACACGACTTACACGACACGAAACGACACGAAAATTTAGTGTTTGTGTTTGCATTTTTAGTACACGACACGAAAGTATACGAACACGAAAGTATACGGTCGAGATTTAGTGTCGGTTTTGTGTTTAACCTTCAAGTACACGACACGACACGAAGTATACGACATAAATAAATATTATAATTAAATTTTAATATTTTTTTGAATATATGTAGAATTATAATAAATGTATGCATATTTATTTTTAAAATATTATTTGATTTCATTATATTGTATAGATATGAGATCTAGATAGATATTTTTCATATATTTTATAAATTTTTTACCTAAAAATCTTATATTTTAATTTATATTAATATTAAATTTAATATATATTAATATTCAAGTAACACAACATACATGACACGAAATGACACGAAATGAAAGTACACGAACATGAATGTATACGAACACTAAACATGTCGGTTTTGTGTTTAGCCTTCAAGTACACGAAACACGAAAATATACGACACGAAAGTATACGACACGAACGAATTTCCAGGTCTACCGGCAGGTATCTCATGTCATGAAGTTCTACGTGATAAGTGCTGCATCCTCTTATAACATGATTCTGGGAAGACCCACCATCACCAAACTTCGGGCCATCCCGTCTACAATTCACTTGAAGCTGAAATTTCCCACCCCGGGAGGCATCGAAGAACTCAGAGGGGACCGGGGCACATCGGGAAAATACTACGGACAAGCGCTGGTCATGGCCGAAACTGACCCAGAAAACAGAAAGAAGGCGATGGCCTTACCCAAAGGCCAAAGCCGCAAGAAGCATCGTGAACATTTCAGCAAAAGGCTAAAGTTGAACGTCAACATGATAGAGGATTCGGGATACAGCGTAACCAACGCCGACGCCCGGATTCAGAAATTTGTGGAAATAAAAGAGAAAACCAAGGTAGAACCTGCTGCCCAGACAGTGGAGATAGAATTGCATCCCGGGAACCCCACCCGGAAGTTATAAATTGGAAAAGGCCTAGAGACATCCTTCCAGGAAGAGCTCATCTTGCTGTTAAGGGAATATACGGATGTATTCGCATGGACACCGGAAGATATGCCCGGGATTAACCAGTCCGTGGCAACGCACAGTCTGGACGTAGACCCAAGGAAAAGAACGATCAAATAAAAGAGGAGAAACTTTGCCCCCGAGCGACAGCAAGCAATATACGAAGAAATAGAGAAGCTACTCAGGGCCGACATCATCTGCGAAATCAAGTACCCCGACTGGCTAGCCAATTTGGTGCTAGTCAAAAAACCGAATGAAAAGTGGAGAAAATGTGTCGACTACACGAGCCTCAACGCTGCATGTCCCAAAGATTCCTATCCCCTCCCAAACATTGACCAGCTGATCGACGCAACTTCGGGCCACGCCATGCTCAGCTTTATGGATGCCTTTTCAGGATATAACCAGGTCCGCATGAATCCCGAAGACATCGCCAAAACAGCATTCATCACTCATAGGGCAGTATATGCCTTCATCATGATGCCTTTCGGGCTCATCAATGCCGGAGCCACCTACCAGAAAATGATGAACACAATTTTCAAAAGCCAACTGGGAAGAATATGGAATCTTATGTAGACGACATGATCTCCAAGTCACTCACAGTCCCAGATCACATAAAAGACCTCAAGAAGTGTTTTGACAACCTGAGGAGATACAACATGAAGCTGAACCCGGAGAAATGTGCATTCGGGGTACCTTCAGGCAAATTCCTGGGATTCTTGGTCAGCGAAAGAGGAATAGAAGCAAACCCGAAGAAAATCAACGCCATAATAGAAATGAAGATACCTCACACTCAGAAGGACATCCAGAAGTTGGCTGGATGCCTAGCGACCCTGCGCAGGTTCATCCCGAAGCTGGCGGAAAGATGTCTCCCATTCTTCGAGTTGCTAAAGGGTGCCTGGAACAAGAAGTTAGTGGATTGGACCCCAGAATGCCACACAGCTTTTGAAGAAATCAAGAGGCACCTGATGAACCCCCGGTGCTATCAAAAGCCAAGCTCGGAGAGCCTTTATCCCTCTACATCGCCGCCGGCCCCAAGGCTGTCTCTTCGGCCCTGGTCCGGGAGGAAGGAAGAATGCAAAGCCCCATCTACGATGTCAGCCAAGTCCTCAAGGACGCCGAGACTCGGTACCCGAACTTGGAAAAATTTGCCTTGGCCCTTGTACACTCCAGCAGGAAGCTGAGGCAATACTTCCAAGGCCGAGAGATTAGAGTGGTCACAGATCAGCAGCTCAGGAAGATCATCCACAAGCCAGATGCCTCCGGAAGGCTGGTTAACTGGGCCATTGAATTAAGCCAATTTAACACCAAGTTCGTGCCACGCACGGCGATAAAGGCCCAGGCCTTAGCAGAATTCGCCATGGAATGCACCTTCCCGGAGCAGCAACTACCCTCCTCCCAAGAGTTAACCCAGGAACGGAATTCTGGAAGCTCTATGTTGATGGATCATCCACGGCCGAAAGGTCCGGAGCGGGCCTCATCCTAATCAGCCCGGAGGGATTCACCATTCAACAAGCAATAACTTTTGGCTTCAAGGCAACGAATAATCAGACTGAATATGAGGTACTCATCTCCGGGCTCAAATTGGCAAAATCTCTTGGTATTTCAAAGATGATCGTCTACAGTGATTCTCAGATTGTGGTCAAGCAAACCAGTGGAGAATATATTGCGAAAGATCCAATATTGCCACAATACCAGGCAATGGTACAGAATATCCTGGAAGCCACCCCCGACATCACCATACTTCAGATCAACAGAGAAGAGAACTCCAAAGCAGATGAGCTGTCCAAGCTCGTACAAAATACTTCGGACCTCGTCAATTCAGTGTACTTCGAAGAACTCAAGGCTCCCAGCACAGAGCGAGCTGAGGTCATGTGCATCGGGAGCGCAGATAATTGGATGACCCCCTATATAGCTTACTTAAAGGATGGGACGCTCCCAGAAGACCAGAACAAAACTTGATACTTAAAGCACAAAGCTGCTCGTTTCTTCCTGGAAGATGGTCAGTTATACAGAAGAACCTTTTCAGCACCCACCCTGAAGTGTGTGGACCCGGATGAGGCAAATTATTATCTCTGGGAAGTTCACGAAGGCATCTGTGGAGACCACCTGGCGGCCAAAGCTCTAGCCTACAAAGTCATCAGGCAAGGATATTACTGGCCCACAGTCCACTCCGACTCCATTGTCTATGTTAAGAAATGCCCCCAGTGCCAGAAGTTCAGCAACGTTCCCAGGCAAAGCCCCAGCCTTCCGGCATCGGTATTATCTCCGATCCCATTTACTGTTTGGGGCATAGATATTATGGGCCCCTTTTCCCGAGCAAAAGGTGACCTCCGCTACGTCCGGGTAGCCATTGATTACATGACAAAGTGGGCAGAAGCTAAGGCCATGAGGACAATCAATCAACAAGATTGTATCAAGTTTATGGATTCAATCGTCATGAGGTTCGGGATCCCGGTAGTTCTCGTCTCCGACAATGGCCCGCAGTTCGTCGGGTCCGACTTCGAGGCATATCTAAAAGAGCTCGGAATCAAGCACAAAAGGGCATTGGTCGCACATCCTCAGGGGAATGGACATGTCAAAGTAACTAACAAAACCATACTTCGGGGCCTGGAAAAAAGACTAGAAGAGTCCAAGAAAACTTGGCCTGATGAGCTTCCGAAAGTCCTGTGGTCCTACAGAACCACCCCCAGAACGGGAACCAATGAGACCCCCTTCAAGCTGGCATACGGTACCGAAGCCCGCATACCAATCGAAACTGGGTCCCCTTCCCACAGAGTCATCAACTTTGACGAGATCTCAAACATTGAGGGACTTAAGACCAACCTGGAGCTCCTAGACGAGGTAAAAGACAAGGCAGTAAAAAGGATGGAAGGCTACAAAGAAAAGACAAAACTCTACTTTGGGAAGAAGGAAAAAATCAGAGAGTACGATGCGGGAGACTTGGTACTCCGGTACACCGAGGCCTCGGACCCAACCAATCAAGCAAAACTCCAACCCAACTGGGAAGGCCCCTATAGGGTTAAAGAAGTGCTCCGACCAGGAACCTACAAGCTAAGCTATCTCGGTGGAACCGAAGTCCCAAACACTCAGCACAGAGCCCGCCTAAGGAAATTCTACCAGTAAAGGTAAGGCGCACATCCCGGGACCTCCTCTACTTTTAGGCTATGACAGCTTGATGTAATTTTCAACGTTTTCCCCGGAATGTATTTTTGCCGTATTATGATTTAAATGAAAACCCCACCTTGAGCACCCCATAGCTCAAGATTATTCTACTGTCATTCGATCACCGTCGCTATATTACTTACAAAATTTTATTCAGTTAAAATTTTTAAACCCCTACCCGGGGACCATTACACAAACCATGTGCAATTAAAATTTTAAACCCCTTCCCGGGGACCATTACACGAACCATGTGTACTTCTGAAATGACAACAAACTATGAAAAACAAATTACAAGGCACAAAGCTCGGGTCTTCATTCTTAATTATTCAGTTCTCGGGAGGAGGAGGAGTCTTCTCGCGGCCCTATTCGGGAGGCGGAGGCGGCTGCGCCCCGGATGTACCCACCTCAGCAGCTTTGGCTTCTTCACGCAGAGCTCTTCTGCGAGGTACAGCTCTATGAATCCATCCATATCACCACCCGGATTCTCAGCCAGATAAGCAGAAGCAATGTCCTAGTAAATGTTGACCTTCTCAAATATCTTGTTGTTGAGCTCCTCGTGGTAAGCGGGGGTACCCCGGAAGGACTCAAGCACCCCCTCTTCCTGGGGCCTGGCAGCAAGCTCTTTCTTCAAGTTCTCCACCTCCGCTCGGAGGGATCCAACACACTATTCCGCAGCCTTTCGACACTTCACCGCCTCAGCAACGGCTTTCTTATGCTCTCGAGACTCCCTTTCCTTCACCTCCCGGTACTTGGTGAAGGTTTCCTTCTCCTTAGTTAGCTCCTTCACCGTGGCCTTATGCTTGGCCTCCCTTATGCGGTAATTGTGAAGAACGGTGGAGCAGCCGCTGATCCGAGCATTGGCCTGAAAATAAACGACTCAATACTAATGTAATGGTAGGAAGAAAAATGATAAGGGAACAATCTAACCTCTGAAACATCCCGAACCCGATGATCGAGGAAGGTATCCAGATCCTCCTTGGCATAGCAATCAAAGTCAACAGGGGTGGCATAGTTCTTAAACATCTCGTTCTGGCGATCATCCAATGTCATCCGGGCTAAGAGGTTCTTCAACGCATCCTCCTCCACCAACTTTTGGCTCTCCTCCTCGGTAGGGCCCGAAGCAGCAACCCTCTTATGTTGGGGGTTCCGGAACCATCAACAACTTCTTCCACAGCCTTTCTCTTACGAGGATTCAAAGTTCCAACCTCTTCCTCCTCCAACTCCAGCACCTCAACCTCCTCGGGCTCTGGGACAACAGGTGTAGTAACCACCGGGGCACTTTGCCTTACACTATTTCCCGAGGAGCCAGCATCCCGGGTCTGAGAGCCACTACCCACACCAGTTTTCTTCTTTCCTTAGTCTAACTGCACAACACCACCAATCTTCTTGAACCTTCCGGCCAAATCCTTAAATTGTTGCTACATAGCGTAATGGAAAGGATTAAGGAAGGGAAGACCTGCACAAGGAACAACGGTTTTAAAGAGGAGCAACAGGGCAAAGATACACATCAAGAAAAGTACAAGGGAAAAACTACTAATGTAAAGCACTTACAGCCAACATTAAACAATGTTTAGTTATCTAAAAAGGTATCCCGGGTCCACTGGGCACCAAGAGCAACCACAAAGTCATACATCTTCACCAGGGCATCTCCACCGAGCCCTCGGATGGGAACCTGTTATTTTTCAAAATAGTTTTGTACAAAGGCATAAACTTCAGGTCCCAGCCCTGGACGAAGATGAACTCCTGGTGCCAGCCCCGGAGTGAGTTCAATATAAAGACGGGAGCTTTTTGGCATCGGAAGGGAGCCCACAACCATCTATATTAAAGGTAAACTCAAAAAGGGGAGGCAAGGTGGACTTCTTAATCTTAAAAAGGTAGTGGAAAAGTTTAAACGTGGGAAGATACTTCTTTACATGGCAGCAGGCAAGGAACCAAGAAACCCATTTAACAGAATTCGGGGCCAACTGGGTGAAAGGTATCCCGTAGACATCGCGACACAGAGACTTGGTAAATTGATGAAGGTTGGGCCTCATACTACGCGGATGCTCTAAAGGAATTCCTACCCAACCACCAACGGGGCGGTGATAAACCCTCTCGTGAGGCTCGAGCCACCTCCACTCCATATCATCCCCGAAATGGAAAACGGCTTTCACCAGATCATCTATCTGCTGAAAGGTATACTCGGAGAGGTCGGGATGACGGGGAGCTGGAACATACCTAGTCCCAGGAGCATTGTAGAAAAGCTGATCCATATGGGCCCCATCATAAGGTTCTATGCCCCCGGGCCTGTAAGCAGTCGTAAGGTCCCTAAAGTAGTAATCGTGGGGAGGACTATTCTCACGGGTCTGAACAAAGTAATGATCTATGTCTACCCAAGACCCATCTCTCCTACCCAAAGTTTTCCCGGGGTTTAATAGGAAGGTAGGCAACTCCTCAACTATAGCTTGGCGACGGGGAGGCATATTTTCTGGTTCCGGGGAAGAGTCACTCGAAGAATGTTCGGGAAATCCAAAATGGGGACGGTCAGGTCTACGTTTTAGGTTAGCCAATTGTTTCCTTCTACCCCTTCTAACCATCTAACCTTGGAGTCTATGCCATTTCTGGAAAAAAAGGAAAAAGAAAGAAATACAAAAGCTACTCAGAAACAGTTAACCTCAAAATTAAAATACCAAAGTACATCACACAACCTATACGTACATATATACGCTTACAACACATATCACGAACAATCACCAAAACAAAGAACAAGCCCAGATTTTTGCATAAATTAAACCTCTTATTCGTGCAAATACAGACACCAAAACACGAACCCAAATTCACTACAAGCATCAATTGTTTCTATGCAAACAAAAATTATAAATCCAAACAATAAACAACAACCTGTTCAATTCACCAAAACTCGACACAACAAAAGTAAACTAATTCAGATGTTTGGACACGCATGCATTCTAAGAACTTAAAATATAAATATTCGTTAAACAATCACAAAAAAAGTGAACGAAGAATAGTTCGAAAACTTACAAGAAAGCAGGAGAAATAAGGTGGCTTCAAAGAGAAAAGCTCCCAAATTCGCCTTGGAGAAAAGTTGCAGAAAGTTTTTGTGTTTGCAATTACGTAAAGAAAAAAGAAATGACAGAGATGGAGTATTTATAGGCACAAATGAAGAAGTAATCCACTAGATTACCACGCAATCCTGTCCGTCGAATGAAGACACGTGGCGCAATCCTAAGCGTCCAGAAAATAACCGCCGCAGTTAATGATTACATCGCTGTAATTATTTAATAGGCGCGACTTTTGATGAGAAAAAGGGGGGAAAACTGCAATGTTTCGTATATATACATATACTCACACATATATTCGTACAAGAAGCTCAACCACCGCCTGACACTCCGGGAAAAGCGCTAAAGTACTACCCACCTGTCACATCTACACCCAGGCCTACCCAAACGCAACCCCGGGGACTTGTATCCAACAACACCACGGGGTTAGGGGCCACAAATCAAAGGAAAAATGATAAAAAAAATTCAAGTGCCAAGAACCAAAAGGCCTACCAAAACACAACCCCGGGGACTTATACCCAACAATACCCCGGGGTTAGGAGCCACAAATCAAAGGAAAAATGATAAAAAAAATCCAAGTATCAAGAACCTAAAGGTCTACCCAAACACAACCCCGGGGACTTGTACCCAACAACACCCCGGGGTTTGGGGCCACAAATCAAAGGAAAAATGATAAAATATTTCCAAGTGCCAAGAACCAAAAGGCCTACCCAAACACAACCCTGAGAACTTGTACCCAACAACACCCCGGGGTTAGGGGCCACAAATTAAAGGAAAAATGATAAAAAAAAAAATCCAAGTGCCAAGAACCAAAAGGCCTACCCAAACACAACCCCGGGGACTTGTACCCAACAACACCCTGGGGTTAGGGGCCACAAATCAAAGGAAAAATGATAAAAAAAATTCCAGGTGCCAAGAACCAAAAGGCCTACCCACACACAACCCCGGGGACTTGTATCCAACAACACCCCGGGGTTAGGGGCCACAAATCAAAGGAGTGATAATTTTTTTCCAAGATAACTACTCTCCCATCCGGGAAAACCCGCATAAGGGAGTGGGAGGCAAATGATAGGTCAGAAGTAACCAGTCCCAAATAAAGGAACAGAGGCCCAAAAGAGATAACACCCCAGGCCCAAGCCGGGGTGGTCCCCGGTGCCACGTGGCATAGGACAAAAGAGTCAACTGTCTCTTGTTACCCAAAATGGAACAATTGCATCCCAGTCGTCCATTGGTAAATATCCCAAGGCAACTCTGATGGAGAAAGGACACATGACCACACAGTCCATCTGAACCGTCCAACCAATCACCAACCAAGAATGATCAAATGCCAGGATGAAAAGGTACAAACCCCAAAAACCCTAAATCTTGGGACCTATAAAAGGCCCCAAAAAGAGGGTTTTAGGGGTTGAAAAACATTTGACTGCTACACACCTATACACACACCATCACATATATTTTGAATAGCTCCTTCTTCCCTCCTCTTCTTCTTCTTCAAGAAAACCCATTTCTTACTCTCACACCGGAGTTGTCGCGGGAAACAACCCCCCTCCGGTTCTGTTTTGCAGAGACCCCTACCTAGCAGGTTAACCTCACTCCAACCGCTACGGAAGCTGGGTCCCAGCTCATGTGAGAAAAGAGAAGACCCGGGAAGAAATCGAGTTATCAGGCAGCATCCTCGATTGTGTGTAGGAAATCTCTGCCAGAGTACTCTGGTTGGTTACTCAATAGAGCTGAACGGGTACTTATTTACAAAGCATATTGGAGATAATGTGATCAAATGTTCTGATGATAACGAATTTTGACTAATTATAAGTTAGAATTTTTTTATCCAAACGGGCTCTAAGAGCATATGCACCGGGAAGTTTCAAACTTTGATTCATGAAATGAATCAATAGAGCTTAACATTATTTTTATACACCGGAGTAAATTGACTCCATCAATTTGTGATGCTCCATCAATTCATTAAGCTATTATTTGATTTTTGATGGAGTCGGACTTTAATTACTATTCACATTAAAATAAACTTGTTTCAATCTATTTTAAGGTTTTGTCGATCTTTTTCTTCCATTCTCTCTCTTGAAAATCCTTTTTAGGTTCATCAAATAGTAACTCATGAATTGGTTGAGTTATATGGCTGTATAAAAGTTGAGTAAAATAGTTGATTCATTATGAAGTAATTGGATCCATCAATTTAATCAGTGAATTGATGAATCAAAGCCATTCATGGGTGCATATAAAAGTACCACTTGAGGACTCTCTGTTTACTTATCAAGTCGGTGTTTGATCTTGGATAAAAATATATGTACTGATTTACTACTTTGTGTGTGGATTAGGTTTTCTATTTCGCGGAAAAATAAACAAAATGATATGAATGAGACGTTCTTGAGTCCAGTCATATAGCTGTCTCGTTAAAGCTATTATGACCATCACCGTATGTACGAGGCGTTAGCCTCCCAGGATATAATGAGAAAATGGCGGTGTTGCACGAACAACGCCTTCGGCGAACTAGAACGGAGCAAGAAACTATCACCGGAACAGAGAGAGGGTAGGGTTTGTGTTTAGGAGGCGGTTGTATTTTATATATCGAATGAATACCTAACCCTAAGCCTAATACGATATTATATATGTTAGTGTAGGTGCCCTAGAGGCAATACATTATTCTTTTAAATCTTTATGTTAGTTGATCATTCAATAAATGTATTTATTATGACCTTAATTACTGCGATATTTTGTTAGCATAATAAATGTCCTTAGAATCATGATACAAATTGTATAGTTTAAGTACATGACTTGAACTTGAGATTATTTAATATATCATATTCTTAAAGGTCCCTAGTCGAGTATTATTATATAGGACAATAATAATACATAGATAGACTAGTATGTTGTTTGACAAGATAACCACATCTCATTGGTTATAAGTATGGGGATATTAAAGTCAATACATACGTACATATGAGAGTACATGGTACTGGACAGACCCACAGTGAGATTCTTCATGTTTAATAAAGTCATAAGAAAGACTCACAGTGATAATGGTGTAACGATCCTTTGACTTGAAATCATTATATTTCTATACGAGGATTAATATACTTTGACTACATTAAAAGTTACTTTTGATCAGGTGATGATAAAAGTGGACATCGGGTATATCATGAGTCGTATGAGAAATATGAATGATAGATAAAGGATATAACCCTCCTATAATTAGGAGAGATATTATTGGCCTCTTGATTGAGTGAGATTATAAAAGCATGGCCATGCTCAAATAATGATTTGTCTTGATAATCTACTCATGGATCAAGTAAACCCGGATTAAATGTTGAAGAGGATGACTAAATACATGTCTCGAGTTTAATCTATAATATGTATGGTTAAAGGGATTATATTACATGAAAAACATTAATCACGAAAGGTTTTATCTAATCATGATTTAATTATTGTTTAATTGGGTAACAATGATGTATTACTAGATACCGCTCATTGTTTATAATTTTATTAGAGAATAAAATTATTACCAATTAAATAATAGCCTATAGGGTCGCACAAATAGAGCACTTAATGGAATAGTTAATTTAAATTATGGGTTTAAATTAATTGATGATTATTTGAATTTTATTATAATTAAGTAAGACTTAATTGAGATAATATAAATTCGAATTAAAAGGAATGTTTTTGCCCATAATAATTAAGTATGACTTAGTTATTAATTAAATAATAGAAATTCATTTTTTATTATTTAATCCAATACCTACTAGGGTTGGGCTTTGCTGTTATGGGCCTTTTTAATCAGCCATTATAAATACATAATGATAGGTTAAAGAGCCTTGTACGTTTTTTAGAAAACCCTAGCAGCAAAGAGAGGCAGAGGCAATTCAGATCGTCAAGAAGGAGGCTAGTACATCCATTCCGTAGTCAAGTTCGTGAGACGTTCTTGTAGGTGCTCGTGTGGATACCATAGAGGTGTTTTTCCGAGAGATAGGCACAAAGCGTGATAGCTAGGATCTCCGTTGAGTTCGTGAAAGTTAAGCTCTTGAAAGGTATGATTCGTTATCTCCATAATTTGCCCATAATTATACATGGATCCTGTTTTTGGGTTTCGAAATTTTTATTTTATTTACGTTTATCCGCTGCATTTTATGCCTTTGGAACCCAACAATGGCATCAGAGCTACGTGTATAAGGGGCTGATTTGGTTATGTGTTTACTGTATTTTTACAAGTATGCATGTGTGATGAGTCTGCCATGATAACAGTTATGTTATATGAGTCTGCCATGATAACAGTTATGTTATATGAATGATATGATGAATCTGTTAATGATGTATATGATGATACTAGTATGTTTAAGATCTGCCATAACTCATATGTATGCGATCTCTTAAAATATATATACTGATACATGTTTTTGGTAACTGGGATATGGATCGTGTGTATACTGATACATGCTTCTGGAATAGTATTCTGATACATGTTTTGCTAGTATTCTGATACTTGCTTTTGTAAAATTTCCGCCATCGGGGGGCTCGCTGCCCCCCCCCCCCCGAACCCCCCAAACCCTCCCAACGACCTTAGGTCGATCTGCGTGCTTAGGGTTTCGTTTTTAATTTGTGCTTATGACATATGCTTTACTTATTTATTATTCTTGATTGGATCATGATAAGTGATAAATAGTATGTCATCTTTATATGATCTATCATGTTCTTTAATGGTTACTTGAGCATGGTGCATAGTTATGGCCTTAAGACCTTAGTTGTAATGGTTTATTCTTTTGGTTTGTAATAAATATGACTTGCATGTCATTTTCTATTTGTAGTTGTTTTATCTCGAATGTAACTCGAGTTCTTTTGTAAGTTCATTAGTATAATTCTTAATGTAACATCCAAGAAGGACAAGGGAAAGAGGAGGCATTCCATGGAGGCCAAGGAGACAATGGAAGCAATAGAGAAGACATATGTAATAGTTATTTTTACACCATATATTGACCTTGATCTTTTCATTAGCCTGAAAAGATCACATAGGATTGGGCCATAACTATTACACGTTTACTTTACGCACTTTTCATATGATGTATAAATAGTATGTGTAGAGTAGAAAATGCATGTTTTAATTAGATTAATGATGCATGTATGTATTAGATACATCACCCATGCCATGCCTTTAAACAAGATAAAATCTGTAACGACTCAAGATTTAAAATTAACAAACGATCATGAGATTCTCGTGTTTATGAAACACAGAATAAAATACCAATTTTCTTTATTTCTGACATGGGGCGATTTTGTCAACAACGGGTTCATAGAACTTGTAAGGCTGTGGGTTTTAAGCGAGACCGATGTGACTCCTCCACTACCTGGAAATCAAACCATTGACGAGTATTGATTTGAAGTATTTTATTCAAGGAAAAATTGGGAATCTCTTTATGATGGGATCATGATCGTTCTAAATTAAAAATCCCTAAGTAAAAATATTAAGTTGTAATCAAATGCTTTCCAATGAATGAACACTCATTAAATCCTAGATCGATAAGGGGAAGGGCTGTCAGTGGCAGGGGACTCCTATCTATCGTGGTGAAATGCGACGAATATAAACGGTTATATTCGGAAGTTATATCATTGGGTCTAACTTAACTGAGTCATCATAATAAGGTGAATATAAACGGTTATATTCAACTATTATGAACTTAGAAGCATAGAGTTTGGTTAAAAATCTATTAGATAGATAAGATCAATTGTTGTTCACCAAATTATCCAAGAATTATATATGATATAATTGACAACTATTGTCTATCTAAATAATCATGTTTTAAGGATACCAGTGGTTGACTTAGAACATGACGAAATATGGATATTGGCTCACTAGAAAGATTTATGGGATATACTTTCCGAATTAATAGTTAGGGCTACTAATTTGATAAAAAAATAGTGGGAGATATATTATGAATATATCATAATCATATGAACATAAAATTTTAACTCAGACAATCTAATGTTTATTTTGCGCTTTTATTATTATATATATTGAGTAATGGCAAACAACACAAACACACTATCCGTACGTTCAGTCCTTGAGAAGGACAAACTGACAGGAGGAAATAACTTCCTAGACTGGCAGAGAAATTTGAGGATTGTCCTCAGGCAGGAGCGCAAGCTTCATGTCATTGATATTCCTCCTCCAGGCCCCCTTCCTGAGGGTGTTACTACTGATGAACGAGCAGCACGCACAAGGGATGAGAATGATGCAAATGATGTTGCATGTCTTATGTTGGCAACTATGAGTGCTGAGCTTCAAAGACAGCATGTGCATATGGATGCATATACTATCAATGAGCACTTGCAAAGCATGTTTGCAAGCCAAACTCGTCAAGAAAGGTTCAACACGAGTAAGTCACTTTTTAATTGCAAACAAGGGGCGAGTGAACCAGTTGGCCCACATATTCTGAAGATGATTAGTTACATTGAGTACCTAGAAACTTTGGGTTTCCCGATTGGTCCGGAAACTGGTATTGACCTAATCATGAATTCTTTGAACAACAAATTCACTCAGTTTGTTGTGAACTACAATATGAATGAATTTAACAAAACACCTACTGAATTGTTGCATATGTTGAGAACATATGAGACCCATGAAGACAGCTGAACCTGCTCCCATACTGATGGTGGGAAATAAAGGTAAGGCCAAAGGGAAGGGCAAATGGAAGGGTAAGAAGAAGATTGGATCTGATTCTACACCCAAGCCAAAGTCAGGTCCCAAACAGGCTTTAAAGCCTAAAGGTAGTGTGGCCAAGGGTGAATGTCACTACTGTAAGAAAGATGGTCACTGGAAGAGAAACTATCCAATTTACTTGGAGGATCTGAAGAAAAAGAAAGCAGTTCAGATTTCTGGATCAGGTATTTATGTTATAGAAGTCAATTTGTCTATTTCTACATCTTGGGTATTTGATACTGGATGTGCTTCTCACATTTTATAAATGTGCAGGGTCTGCAGAGAAGTAGAACTTTAGCTAAGGGAGAAGTGGACCTAAGAGTAGGCAATGGAGCAAAAGTTGTTGCTTTAGCTGTAGGGACTTATTATTTATCTATGCCCTCTGGGCTTGTTTTAGAACTAGAAGACTATTTTTACGTGCCTGCGATTCGCAGAAATATTATTTCTATTTCTTGTTTGGACAAGAAAGGTTTTTCGTTTACAATAAAGAACAACAGTTGCTCTTTTGCTTTGAATGATTTAACTTATGGTGTTGCGTGTTTATTTAATGGTTTATATGTTCTTGATTTAAATAACCCTATCTGTAATATAGAAAACAAACGACTTAAAATGAATGACTCAAATCAAACATACCTCTGGCATTGTCGTCTAGGCCACATAAATGAGAAATGTATATCCAAATTACATAAGGATGGATACTTGGATAAGTTTGATTTTGAATCATACCAAGAATATGAATCTTGTTTGCTTGGTAAGATGACTAAAGCCCCTTTCACTGGTAAGGGCCACTAAACGTTTGGAGCTAATACATAGTGATGTACGTGGCCCAATGCGTGTAATGGCTAGAGGAGGCTACTACTACTTCATAACATTTACTGATGATTTCAGTAGATATGGATATGTATATCTTATGAAGAACAAAATCGATTCTTTTGAAAAATTTAAAGAATACAAGGTTGAAGTAGAGAAGCAAATTGGCGGAGATGCAAGTATTAAGATCTTACGATCTGATCGTGGGGGTGAATACTTAAGCACCGAATTTAGAGAGTATTTGAAAGAGTGTGGTATTGTATCACAACTCACTCCGCCAGAAACACCTCAATGGGAGTTTCAGAGAGGAGAAATCGCACTTTGTTGGACATTGTGCGATCGATGATGACTCATGCAGATCTTCCAATTAGTTTCTGGGGTTACGCTCTAGAAACAACGGCTTTCACACTTAACCGTGTTCCTACTAAGAAGGTTCAAAAGACTCCATATGAGATATGGAAGGAGAAACGGTCAGGCATGAACTTTATGAAAGTTTGGGGATGTAAGGCGTTTGTGAAACGTCAAGAATCTGACAAGTTTGGACCTAAATCCGAAGAGTGCATTTTTGTAGGATACCCTAATGAAACAAAGGCGTATTATTTTTATAGTCCTTCTGAGCAGAAAGTGTTTATTGCTCGAGATGTTGTCTTCATGGAAAGAGATTTTGTATCCAAAAGAAATAGTGGGAGAACTATAGATCTCGATGAAGATCGAGAACCGCAAAATAGCATTGAACCTGAAGTGGAACAAGAGCAGAATAATGATAATGCTCAACAAACACAGGTTGTTCGTAGATCTGGTAGATTTCGCCATGAGCCAGAGAGATATGGATTTCTCATGACTCAGTGTGGTGATTTGATGCTCATAGATAAAGATGAGCCTCTCACATACCAAGATGCTATGAACAGTCCAGACTCTAAGAGATGGCTTGAAGCCATGAAATCCGAGATAGATTCCATGTACGAAAACCAAGTATAGACTTTGGTTGATCCACCTGAAGGGGTAAAACCCATAGGGTGTAAATGGGTTTTTAAGAAGAAAAAGGGCATGGATGGAAATGTTCAGACCTATAAAGCTAGGCTGGTTGCAAAAGGTTTCAAACAAATTCATGGTATTGACTATGATGAAATTTTCTCACCAGTGACTATGGTTAAGTCTATAAGAATTTTACTTGCCATTGCAGCATTCCATGATTATGAAATCTGGCAAATGGATGTCAAAACAGCCTTCCTTAATGGAAGCCTTGAAGAGGATGTGTACATGACACAACCTGAGGGTTTTATCGATCCAAGGAATGCTGGCAAGGTATGTAAATTGCGTCGATCCATTTATGGATTGAAGCAATCCTCTAGGAGATGGAATATCTGTTTTGATGAAATAGTCACAGAGTATGGCTTTGTTCAAAACGAAGATGAACCATGTGTTTACAAGAAGGTTAGTGGGAGCTATGTGGCATTCATAGTACTATATGTTGATGATATACTACTAATGGGGAATGACATACATTCTCTAAAGGTTGTTAAGACTTGGTTAGGGAGCAATTTCTCCATTAAAGACTTAGAAGAGGCATCCTATATTCTAGAAATTAGGATCTATAGAGAAAGATCTAGAAGGATGATCGGTCTAAGTCAGAGCACATACATTGATAAGGTTTTGCATCGTTTTGGAATGCAAAATACAAAAAGGGGATATGTCCCCGTGTCTCAAGGGATAATGATCTCTAAGGACCAGTGTCTGAAATCATTGGATGAGAGGGACCACGTGAATAAAGTTTCATATGCTTCAGCAATTGGATCTATCATGTATGCAATGGTATGTACTCGCCCAGATGTCTCGTATGCTTTGAGCATGACGAGCAGATACCAGTCTAATTCGGGTGAAGGTCACTAGACGGCAGTTAAGAATATTCTTAAGTACCTGAAAAGAACTAAAGATTCATTCTTGGTGTATGGAGGTGAAGAGAAACTCGTTGTAAAAGGTTACACCAATGCAAGTTTCCAAACAGACAGAGATGATACTGTATCACAGTCTGGTTTTGTGTTTTATCTAAACGGAGGTGCTGTAAGCTGGAAGAGTTCAAAGCAAGAAACAGTAGCTGATTCTACAATGGAGGCTGAGTACATTGCAGCTTGTGAAGTAGCTAAGGAGGTCGTTTGGATTCGAAAGTTCATTTCTAATTTGGGAGTGGTTCCATCGATCGCAGATCCCATTGATCTATACTGCGATAATAATGGAGCCATTGCACAGGCTAAAGAACCTAGATCACACTCCCGGGCTAAACATATACTCAGGAGATTTCACCTTATTCGAGAGATTAATGAAAGGGGTGATATACACATATGTAAAGTGCACACAAATGATAACATTGCAGACCCACTGACCAAAGGCTTGTCGCAGCAGAAGCACGATGGTCACACTAGTTCCATGGGTATTAGATATATGGGTGATTGGCTCTAGTGCAAGTGGGAGATTGTTAGTGTAGGTGCCCTAGAGGCAATACATTATTCTTTTAAATCTTTATGTTAGTTGATCATTCAATAAATGTATTTATTATGACCTTAATTACTGCGATATTTTGTTAGCATAATAAATGTCCTTAGAATCATGATACAAATTGTATAGTTTAAGTACATGACTTGAACTTGAGATTATATAATATATCATATTCTTAAAGGTCCCTAGTCGAGTATTATTATATAGGACAATAATAATACATAGATAGACTAGTATGTTGTTTGACAAGATAACCACATCTCATTGGTTATAAGTATGGGGATACTAAAGTCAATACATAGGTACATGTGAGAGTACATGGTACTGGACAGACCCACAGTGAGATTCTTCATGTTTAATAAAGTCATAAGAAAGTCTCACAGTGATAATGGTGTAACGATCCTTTGACTTGAAATCATTATATTTCTATACGAGGATTAATATACTTTGACTACATTAAAAGTTACTTTTGATCGGGTGATGATAAAAGTGGACATCGGGTATATCATGAGTCGTATGATAAATATGAGTGATAGATAAAGGATTTAACCCTCCTATAATTAGGAGAAATATTATTGGCCTCTTGATTGAGTGAGATTATAAAAGCATGACCATGCTCAAATAATGATTTGTCTTGATAATCTACTCATGGATCAAGTAAACCCGGATTAAATGTTGAAAAGGATGACTAAATACATGCCTCGAGTTTAATCTATAATATGTATGGTTAAAGGGATTATATTACACGAAAAATATTAATCACGAAAGGTTTTATCTAATCACGATTTAATTATTGTTTAATTGGGTAACAATGATGTATTACTAGATACCGCTCATTGTTTATAATTTTATTAGAGAATAAAATTATTGTCAATTAAACAATAGCCTATAGGGTCGCACAAATAGAGCACTTAATGGAATAGTTAATTTAAATTATGTATTTAAATTAATTGATGATTATTTGAATTTTATTATAATTAAGTAAGACTTAATTGAGATAATATAAATTCGAATTAAAAGGAATGTTTTTGCCCATAATAATTAAGTATGACATAGTTATTAATTAAATAATAGAAATTCATTTTTATTATTTAATCCAATACCTACTAGGGTTGGGCTTTGCTGTTATGGGCCTTTTTAATCAGCCATTATAAATACATAATGATAGTTTAAAGAGGCTTGTACGTTTTTGAGAAAACCCTAGCAGCAAAGAGAGACAGAGGCAATTCAGATCGTCAAGAAGGAGGCTAGTACATCCATTCCGTAGTCAAGTTCGTGAGATGTTCTTGAAGATGCTCGTGTTGATACCATAGAGGTGTTTTTCCGAGAGGATCAAGTTGGCCTTGCGAACAGCTTGATGCACTATCCGGCAACAAGAAGAAGGAAAAGGATTGAATTCTTCATCTCCAACTCAGTCGATCTCCGGTTGACCCTATTGAATAGCCTTCCTTGAAAGCCCCTTCGCTCATCAGTAAAGTGCATACAATAAGTCAAGAGCTCTTTCGCGCATTTTTTTATGGTTTCAACAAATACACTTGGTCCACGCTAAACCCTTTGGGTGGTAGAACTAATCAATTGAGTAAGAGGCTGTAACCTTAAGAGTAATGGCGAGGGTCAGACTTGGGGCCAATCTCCTAATAGAAAGATGGCGCTCCCTTAGGTTGTTCATTTCCCTTGGATACCATTCGGTTCGAACATTCTACTTCGTGTCTCTAGTCTCGCCGCATACAGGAGTCACCTAGTTGAGCCTAGTCGAATCAGAATCATCATAGATAAAGAAGACTTTTCGAAATATTCTCTTATTACAATTACATAAGAGAAGCAAAGTTCATATAAGGTCGGGAAGTACTACGCCCGGTTCACCAGGTTCTACCACTAAGGGCAAAATCATACTCAAAAGAAGAGTTTGATCTTGTGCGACATGTTGAGTTCGTGAAAGTTAAGCTCTCCATAATCTGCCCATAATTATACATGGATCATGTTTTTGAGTTTCGAAATTTTTATTTTATTTATGTTTATCCGCTGCGTTTTATGCCTTCGGAACCCAATAATATAGGCTCGAGAAAATGTGTGCGCTACTCCACTCGTAATTAATTAAACCGCGTTAATTAATCAATCAAAACCTGTAATTGAATCTGATTATTATTACGTCAAATCAATTATAATAATCCGTAGTCAAAATGAATTAAAATTATTAAAGCCTAAGCCCAATGGAAATTAAATTACCAAAACTAGTCCGTGATTATTCGGGCCAATTTTCTGCTATATACGTGCTCGCACGTCCACACGCGGGCAAGCTTCGTAAACCTCGGATTGTCCCTCGAAACCCCATGATTTGCACCCCCCCTGCGCGAGCACGTAGGTGTTAGAGCAATAAATAAGTAACACATTTGAACACTACATAAGTGTTTTGCTATATAAAGCTATGTATGCTCCTTTGCAAAATCAATGTATGACTTTCTTTTCTACCACAAATTTTCACTACTAAGAGACCAACTTTGGATGATCATATCTCATCCATCTCTTAGTCATTTTGAGCTATTCAAAGTATCTCGGAAAGCTCTCTCGGAGGAGAACGCATTCTAAGTGTCACTCGTTGCGCTCACGCAACATTCGTCCACTCAAAATATGGCTCAAATTGACTTAACAATATGGGACTACAACCCACATTTTCCAATAATCCCCCACATGGATGAAATTGACGTTTCAGTAGCACACACCAGATAGACAGACACGGAGATTGACTTGGTGATAGTTTCTTCGATCAGATATAGCATACGATGGGTAGAGAATGCTCCTTGAACCTTCGCTCGAATAAGCATACCGACTTTACTGGTAGACAGTAGACGTGCTTGTCCATGAACTGTTCGACCGTTTATGTAAGCGATGATATACTTATCACTATATCATTTCTGACTCGTTCAATTCTCATGAGTATGTCCATTTTGGCCATGGAACATCGTCCTGGTTCTGCAGAAGTTTCTAAAGAATTGTGCCTCGTAATTCTCCTTTGAAGCGGTCCCATTTCTCTCCCACATAGGTGATCTTTATCTTATAGAGTAACCCATATTTACTCAACTGAATTCCATGCGTTCACTCCTGAACTCCATGTATTCTCCAAAAGATCATTAAAAGCTCAAAAGCTTAACCTCGTACCATACAGGTCTCACTGTTTCCTCATCATAGGAACAGGCCATAGGTTCCCCCACAGTGATTTGGTCATCATGATTTAGTTGGCCCATTAAACCAAGTTTTTGGGATCTCCAGTCAGCATTAGTTGGGTGTCCACCATGATGTCGTTAAGCAACAGGCTTAAGGCACATCCCTCTCGATGATTTCTCAACCACTTCTCTTGAGAACCCATTGGTTAGCGGATCCGCGATATTATCCTTTGACGGTATATAGTCAAAAGTGATAATTTTGGTTGAGATCAATTGTCTAGTGGAACTATGTCGTCGTCGTATGTGACGAGACTTTTCATTATACATCGTGCTCTGTGCTCTACCAGTAGCGGATTGACTGTCAGTGTCACTAGGGATGGCCAACAGGTCACTTCGGGGTCGGGGAGTGCTATCCCCGCCCCCGATCCCCGAACCCAAAATCGATCCCCAAACCCGCCTCGATCCCCGAAAGGGGATTATTTTACTCCTCGTTCCCCGCCCCAAACGGGGAACGGGGATCCCCACGAGGATTCGAGGAATTTTTTTTATTTTTTTCTTTAATAAAAAATAAATTTTAAATAATATTTTTCAATAAAAATTCACATAGCAAATTATAATATATAGATTTTCTTTTAAATTTAATATTAATATTTAACTTTAATGTGAATTAATATTTATTTCTAGTATAATAATAAACAAAAATAATATTATTATAATGAAATAATATCACGATAAGCAAATTTAAATCATATTAGAGATAAGAAATTGAAAATAATAATATATTTTATATATTTCAATATCTATTTGAGATATTTATATATATACAATATTATTTTTATTTAAAATACGATTCGGGGTCGGGGATCGGGGCGGGGAGACACTAATCCCCGCTCCGTCCCGATCCCCGAATTTTTTGTACATATCTCCCCGATCCCCACCCCGTACCCGAAAAAATCCCCGATTCCCCACCCCGTTCGTGGCGGGGATCGGATCGGGGTCAGGCGGGACGGGGGAAATGCCCATCCCTAAGTGTCACAGTATATCCCTATTGCAGTCACAGGCTTTGGCCATCTTGGAATATCCTCTAAAAATTGGCGTAGATATTCAGCCTCTTCGGCGCATTTATCTAGTGCCACAAACTCAGCTTCCATCTTGGAATGAGTTACCACAGTTTTCTTTGAGGATTTCCATGAAATTGTCGCGCCAGCTAGTGTAAACACATAGCCACTTGTAAACTTTAGAGCCTTCTTGCTAGATATCCAGTTCACGTCAGTATATCCCTCTAATACTGCTGGATATTCGTCATAGTGCAGTCCATAGTCTCGAGTTCCTCTCAAGTACCTCAGTACCCTTTTGATCGCTTTCCAGTGATCGGCTCCCGGATTACTCGTAAACCTACTCAACTTGCTGATTGAGTATGCAATGTCTGGTCTGGTACAACTCATTAGGTACATCAGACTTCCAATTATCCTCGAGTATTCCAACTGGGAAACCGTTATACCTTTGTTCTTGGATAGATGTAAAGTTATGTCCACAGGTGTCCTAGCTTTCTCAAAGTCATCCTTAAGAAACTTCTCAAGGATTTTGTCAACATAATGAGGTTGACTCAATGCGAGTCCCTCTGATGTTCTAGAAATTTGGATTCTTAGAATCACGTTTGTTAGTTTCATATCTTTCATGTCAAATCTTGCCTTTAAAATGTCCTTTGTAGATTTGATCACTTTATCATTGCTTCCGGCAATAAGTAGATCGTCTACATACAATGTCATCATGACATAACCATTGTCATTGTCCTTGACATAACCATTGTCATTGTCCTTGACATAACTGCTCTCGTTATCTTTGTAATAGGCACAACTATCACATTCATTGATCTTGAAGCCATTTTCCAACACGACCTCATCAAATTTCTCATGCCATTTCATAGACGCTTGCTTCAAGCCATACAGTGACTTCAATAGTCTACAGACCTTCCTCTCTTGTCCAGGGACAATGAACCCTTCAGGTTTTTCCATATAGATTTGCTCATCTATATCTCCATTTAGGAAAGCGTTTTCACATCCATTTGATGTACTGCTAAATTTCGCATTACAGCGATAGCAAACATCATCCTTATAGACGTTATTCTCGTTATTGGAGAATATGTGTCAAATTAGTCAAGACCTTTTTGTTGTTTGTATCCTTTAATTACAATTCTTGCCTCGTACGTGTCGATAGTCTTATCAGTTTTCAACTTTTTTTTTGAAAACCCATTTGTTGCCTAACGGTTTACAACCATTTGGCAAATCAACCAATTCCCTGGTATGATTCTGCAGAATTGAATCAACTTCATTTTCAATGGCCTCTTTTCACATGGGGCCATCGGGTGAGGTAACCGCTTTCTTATAGGTTTTCGGGTCACCTTCCTCGAGCAAATAGGTCATAAATTCAGGCCCATAGGATTTCTCCGTACGTTGTCTTTTGCTCCTTCTCATTACCCCCACATTCTCGTCCTCACTTTCTTCATTCTCATTATTTTCATTCAATAGACTCATGATCTCGTTTAGGCGTTGTAGGAGGTTCACTTCCTGGTTTACAAGGAAACGCCGTCTCAAAGAATGAGGCGAACCTAGATTCCATAATCGTATTCTTCTAAATGTCAGGAATCTTGGAATCATACACGAGAAACCGATATGCAGTGCTATGTGGTGAATATCCGATAAAGATACAATCTACAGTCTTTGGACCAATCTTCACCTTCTTAGGTGTAGGGATCAGTACCTTTGCCAGGAACCCCCACACTTTCAGGTGTTGGTAACTTGGTTTCTTTTTTTTCCACATTTAATAAGGACTTACATCTTTATTCTTACGCATGGTAATATTTAAAATATTATTTGCGCTTAAGATGGCTTCCCCCCACATCGACTGCGGAAATCCAGAGCTTAGCAAAATTACATTCATCATCTCTTTGAGAGTGCGATTCTTCCTCTCAGCCACTCCATTTGAATGAGGGGAGTATGGTGCAGTGACCTCATGGATTATAGCATGTTGTGAACAGAATTCCCCAAAGGGTTCAACATATTCACCTCCACGATCACTTCGTATCGTTTTGATTTTCTCAGATTATTGTGTCTCAACTTCTTTCTTATAGATTTTAAATTTATCTATAGCTTCATCTTTGCTTTTCAACAAATATACATAGCAGTATTTTGTACAGTCATCTATGAATGTAATAAAATACTTGTTTCCTCCTCTTGTTGGAGCGAATTTTAAATCACATATATCGCTATGTATTAGGTCTAACACTTTGGTGTTTCTTTCCACATGTGTAAATGATGATCTCATTATTTTTGCCTCAACACAAGTATGACACTTATGTTTTGAATCAATTATTAATTTTAGTATCTATTCTTTTACACTTAACCTTCGTAAAGTGTCATAATTAACATGTCCTAATCTAGCATGCAATAAATTAGGAGACTCAAGCAAGTAAGCAGAAGAATTCTTCATTTCATTATCGTCCTTAATAGACATAACATTGAGCTTAAAAATCCCATCAGTTACATAGCCCTTGCCTACAAATATACCACTCTTAGACAAAATAACTTTATCTGACTCAATTACAATACAAATATGTGCTTATTCAACAAAGAACCAGACACAAGGTTCTTGCGAATATCAGGAACATATAGTACATTCTTCAAAGTTAGATTTTTCCCAGAGGTCATCTTCAGAATCACCGTGCTTTCACCTTCAATGGTAGAAGTCGCTGAGTTCCCCATGTAAAACTTCTCACTAGCATCGGAAGCTTTGAGGCTAGAGAAAATCGCCTTGTTTGAGCAAACATGCCTTGTAGCACCAGTATCAATCCACCACTCACGCGGATTAGAGCCGACCAGGTTCACTTTAGAGACCGTAGCACAGAGGTCTATGTCACCCATCTCGTTGGAGATATGATCGACTATGTTTGCTTCTTTCTTCTTGTTGGCCTTTTTGGGCTTCCTGCAATCAGAAAACCTGTGACCCACTTTATCACAGTTGTAGCACTTCCCTTGAAATTTCGACTTCGAAATCCCTCCCTTGGGTGCCAGTTTTGCCCCTTTACCAGAAGTGGTCTTCTTGGGCTTGGAGCTTTCAACATGCTCCATCACGTTTTCCTTCTCAGTAGCAACATTTATTTTATTCTCAGATCTTATGTTGTCTTCTTAAATATGAAGTCTGAGAATCAGATCCTCCATGGTCATCTCCTTTCACTTGTGCTTAAGGTAGTTCTTGAACATTTTCCATGCAGGTGACAGCTTTTCAATCCCAGCAGTAACTTGAAAAGATTCACTAATGACCATTCCCTCAGCATGAATTTCATGAATGATCACCTGCAGTTCTTGTATCTGACTGACCACGGTCTTAGAATCTGTCATCTTATAGTCAAGAAACAACCAACAATCCACTTTTTTGCCCCATCGTCCTCGGTTTTATACTTATGGTCAAGTGACTCTCATAAGGCCTTAGTTGTTGGCTTCCAGCTATACACATTATACAACGAGTCAGCCAGGCAGTTCAGCACATAATTCCGACATATGTAGTCGAAGTGCTTCCAAGCATCCATAGCATACAAAGCATGCGCGTTGCTCTCGCCAGTGAGCAATGGCACCTCTTCCTTCAAGAAGTGATCCAGATGCAACGTGGTCAGATAAAAGTGCGTCTTTTGCTGCCAATATTTGAAGTTCGTTCCGTTGAACTTCTTGGGTTTATCAGCGTGTGCAACATGCACAGTTGGCATAACAGGTGCAAAAGGCACCGCAGGTGTGACAGATGGTACGTGCGCCTGTACTACAGGTGTATGTACACTAATAGGCACCACAGGTACAATCGGAGGAACGGATCCTACCGACATTTGTCCAAGAGGCACACTAAAATGTCCAATGACAGTGTGTCCCACAAGCACATGTCCTGAAGGCACATGTCCAACATGTGTCTGATCCCCATCAGATATTATGATCGGTGCGTTAGGGTTAGGCGCCTGCTGGTGAACCCCATCAGATCCAGCGATCTGTGCGTTGGGATCAGCCGTCGTGTTCATCGTATTATTCACAGTGTTATTGCCCATAGATCTGTTACTCAACAAAAACAGGAAAAAACAGATGTACTAGTCACAAATAATACATAATAATAGCTTTAAAAATGTTACCACAATATGCGATTAATACAAATAATATAAGTGCGTGTGTGCGAATAACAGAGTAATAAACTGTGAAAAATAAACAAAAGGATATGAATGAGACGTTCCCGAGTCCAGTCGTATAACTGTCTCCTTAAAACTATTACGGCTCTTACCATATGTGCGAGTCGTTAGCCTCCCAGGATAAAACGAGAAAACTGCGGTGTTGCGCATATAACGCCTTCGGTGAACTAGAACAGAGCAAGAAACTATCACCGAAACAGAGAGATCGTAGGGTTTGTGTTTAGGCGGCGGATGTGTTTTGTATATCGAATGAATACCTAACCCTAAGCCTAATGTGATATTATATAGGCTCGAGAAAACGTGTGCGCTACTCCACGCGTAATTAATTAAACCGCGTTAATTAATCAATCAAATTTATAATTGAATTTGATTATTATTACGTCAAATCAATTATAATAATCCGTAGTCAAAATGAATTAAAATTATTAAAGCCCTAGCTCAGTGGAAATTAAATTAGCAAAACTAGTCCGTGATTATTTGGGCCAATTTTCTGCTACTTTCATGTTCGCACGTCGCACACACGGGCAAGCTCGAAGGCTTCGCAAGCCTCTAATTATCCCTCGAAAGCCCATAATTTGCACCCCCTGCTCGCGCACGTAGGTGTTGAGCAATAAATAAATAACATATTTGAACACTACATAAGTGTTTTGCTATATAAAGCTATGTATGCTCCTTTACAAAATTAATGTGGGACTTTCTTTTCTTCTACAAATTTTCACTACTAAGAGACCAACTTTGGATGATCATATCTCATCCATCTCTTAGTCATTTTGAGTGATTCAAAGTGCCTCGGAAAGCTCTCTCGAAGGAGAACGCATTCCAAGTGTCACTCGTTGCGCACACGCAACATTCGTCTACTCAAAATATGGCTCAAATTGACTTGACAATGTGGTACTACAACCCACATTTTTCAACAATCCCCCACATGGATGATATTGACGTTTCAGTAGCACACACCAGATAGACAGAAACGGAGGTTGACTTGGTGATAGTTTCTTCGATCAGATATAGCATACGATAGGTAGAGAATGCTCCTTGAATCTTCGCTCGAATAAGCATACAGACTTTACTGGTAGACAGTAGACGTGTTTGTCCTTGAACTGTTCGACCGTTTGTGTAAACGATTATATACTTATCACTATATCCTTTCTGACTCGTTCAGTTCTCATGAGTATGTCTATTTTTTTCCATGGAACATCATCCTGGTTCTGCAGGAGTTTCTAAAGAATTGTGCCTCGCAATTCTCCTTTGAAGCGGCCCCATTTCTCTCCCACATAGGTGATCTTTATCTTATAGAGTAACCAGTATTTACTCAACGGAATTCCATGCGTTCACTCCTGAACTCCATGTATTCGCCAAAAAATCATTAAAAACTCAAAAGTTTAACCTCGTACCATACAGGTCTCACTATTTAACCTCGTACCATACGGGTCTCCCTATTTTCTCATCATAGGAACAGGTCAGGGCTTCCCCACTGTCGATTAAAGTTCACAAGAATCACATCAAGTGCAAAGACGGAATAACTTATTATATATGCGACAAAGGGTATAATCCAAACTTGCTAACGGGAGCTGTTGTCGGGGGACCAGGCCCGGACGATTATTTTGCAGATGATTGAAATAATCTTGGCCAGTCTGAGCCAGCTACTTATGTAAATGCACCTCTTGTAGGCCTGTTAGCTTAATTTAATGGAAATTAATTGATACACATACACATAGATGGCTAGCTTGATTCAAAGTTTGAAAGTATATGAGCAGAAGCTTAGTCATTCATGTAATGTTGTCATTGTTACACTGAAATTTACTTCAAATGTCATAATAACATGTTGAGTTTCAGAAGTTTGGATCAATTTATTTACAGGATAAAGATCTCAAGCCGGTACTAATATAAAACGGAGTTGATCCTCGTGGATTCACGTTGGTATTATTCTCAGAATGCTATTATTTTTCAAAAATCAGTCAAAGTCCAAATATCTATGTTGAGTTTGTCAATTTTTTACTACAGTTAAACCTCTTTTAAAAAATACATTGTGTAAATTATGTTTGGAACTGATAAAAAATATAACAAATTTAATATTTTATCGAGGTAAATAACTTAACTTCAACAACTTGTTAATTTTCTACATTTTACTAGTCTCGCTTCATTTAGAACATTAATTAGTGTACTTAATGGTGGATTCATGTCATGGCCTACGGTGCAACACAAATTAAATATTTTTTAGTAAAAAATCATAATAATAATAATAATAGGTATATTTTATATAGTACACCCACTAAAAGAATGCATTTGTTAGTAAATTTATCATAATTTAGATTATTATTTATTTTATTTATAGTTATATAATGATAAATCAAAGATAAAATGGTTCAAGTAATAAACTTAATTTTAGCACTTAAATGTAAAAAAAATAAAAAAAATGATGAAAAAGATTTGAAATTGGATCACCGACTCGTGATAGAACTCATTTAAGCACCCATGCCTCAAACGAAGAAATGTTCTGGATCCGCCGCTTGCTTAGTATCCAGATATCTTTCGGAAAGTTAATTTTAAGTTTTTTTTAATTTGAGGGATATGTATGACTTCTTTCATTACTAGAATTATTATTACTATTACTGTTATGCCCAAAATCTTGCATGGACTAGATTTAAAGCCCATAAATTGTTTGGGATTGAGTGTTATGGAATAATATAAGTTTTTGATGAGGTTCTTGGTTCAAAAGATCATAGTTTTGGAGGTACCTGCACCAAAGTGCAGGGATCTTGGTCTAACAGAAGCGAGGTTAAGCTGGTTGTTAGCATGTCTAAATGGTCATGGAAGGTGTTGGAATAAATCAAGAATAAGTAAGTCTTGGATGGACATATGAGGTGTTGGAAGCATCTGGATGGGTAAAAGGATGGTGAGGTGTTGATACAGGAGTATCAGCATACCTCAGTTGGCAGGAATAATTAACCTCGACTGGAAGTGGTAGTGTTAAATTAGGATTGTACCTCCTACAATAAAGGAAAACAACCTTTATCTTCATGGAATAGATTATTAATGGGATTCTATCACCATAAATCGTGATAAGCATAAATAATCATATGATAAACACATAAATTCATGGGAATCATGTCTCGATAATGAATTAAAGTAGGTCTCTAAATGTCCAGCCGCACCTGGACACTGAACCTCATTTGGAAACAGTTGCATTAACTGTGGGAGCTGGTTTTGGCGTATCATGTGGATTATTGGCGAAGGAATGGAGTCCAACCCTTGGGAAATACATTAAACTTGATCCCTATATATAGGGTATGTAGACAATTGGCAAAGGGGTTCGGGTGTTCACTTTTTGCATATCGGCACGTGTAACCATTGTGATTATTTTCCAAATATATTTGGCAGGATTCGAGAAGACATTTCTCAGTCATTTTGTTCCATACTTTGCTAACTCAGTTCGTTAATTATACAAAAATACAGTTTTATCTCTGTTGTTTAACCTCTGTTCAGCAGCTGTAGCAGCTTACAATTACATGAAAACCAAAAATAATTATGTTATTTAATTACCATAAATCCGAAATATTATAATCAATTTTCTCTCATAAAAATTCCCATAACTTTTTTTCACGAAGGGTTCAAGAAAAAGTAAAGAACTTTATTTCAGGCCCTCGGGTAAACTGAGGATACTGATTTTCAGATTAGCCCTGAGCAGCAGTAGAGTAGAATATACTATACATATAGAATAATCAATTAAAAAAAGAATAATCAATTAAAATATATTGATTGATATAATATTGACCCTCCCACAGGCCACAGCCACGCCACCAAGCCGGAAATAGCGCCTTGGGTGAAGCATCTTTAGTTGCAAATCTAATCCTCGAAGGTTGATGTGCATGCACTCCACTCTGGCTCATTTTTGTAGCGTAGGCCTGTATTATGCATGCATGTATGATTCTAACCAGAATTATATATCATTTAAAGCATTTTGAAGTTAATTGTTTCCTAAGCAGAGATTTAGAAACAAATTTAAATTCGAACTCGACTCGACTTCTAACAAGTTGAGCCGCTCATTTAACTTAAACAAACTGAAATCTATGATCGCACTCAATTTGTTTAATAAAGGTTCGAGTTGAGTTTATTCACGAGCTAATTGTGTTGGGTTTAAACGAGAACAGTGCTAGTAGGCTATAATCGCGAGCTCGTCAATTTAAAATATTAAATTAATTTTCAATTTATACATAAATAAAAATAAAAATAGTAATAATTTGATGTAAATTATAAATAAGGTGGAATTGAAACTCGAGTTTAGCCGCATTTTTGAGTTTCAAGCTAAAATTAGTCGAAAATAATATATAATCAACTCGACTCAGTTCTTTTAACTAAACGAATTCGAATAAATGCTCGTGTATCGAACCGGCTCGATGGAGTTCGTCCGGGGGGCTCTCTAAGTTACAAATCTGTTTCAGCATAATAGTGATAATTTCCAAACCTGTTGGTCTGGGAAATTTGGCCGGTTATACCGTTGATATATTGATAGTCCCGTTAATACATAAACACCGGAAAATGATCGAAAGTAAAAGACATACTGTAATTGACTTTGAGATCACAGATTACCTCGAGATTTGAAAGACCTGTACACATAGGTTAGCCATGTGGGCCTCTCTTATAGACCTCTCGGGACTTCTTCATCAAATGCGCATGATCTCCCTCAAACAATCAAATATTGGACCATGATTTAATAAACTACTGTAATTAACATCGTAGTTAACTCAAATTCAATTGACATTGGTGTTGTTTGCATGTGAATTGGATAATTATCGGTCTAATCCGTTACTAATGAAGTAGTAAGTGTATTTCTTCAATCTAAAGCTTACTCTAATGACCTTCCAACAATCCCATATATCAATATGGTATTGTATTCTTTTTAAAAAATTTGAAGAATCAAATTCAGAAATTCAAAATATATCAATCGATTATATTTAAAAGAACATGTGTGCATTCAAAATGATATAAAAATATGTGGATAGACTATATTTAAATGAAAGCATGCATTAAAAATTCAAAACAATATCATGATATTATTTCATAATCCCACGCCATCAATAACGCATCATTTGATTACGCGGTGACTAATTTAATAACTATAATATCATCATATATTTTTTTATTTATATTTAAAATAAACAAATCATTCTGAATGTCAGTGTCCATCCATGCATCCACGTCCCAAAAAATTTAACAAATGACGTGGCTGACACATGGCTGATTTTAATTCGTGGACGCATATAAATACACGCGGGGTTTCATATTATTATTAGGAAGGTTCTCAAATATTCATATAACACATCAAATTTGAAGAATTTTTTTATAATAAAAATTTGGGATATCTAGCATTTTCCCTATATATAACATGAACATTACACGTAGTAATGCATCTCATCTCATCACTTCTCATCGATCTGCTTAATTCTCCAACTCCACACAAACAAATTTCTCATTTTCATTCCCAAAACAAAAACAAGAGACATGGAACTAAACACATGCACAAACCACATTGGTCTCAAATTCATTGTCACACTTATATTCGTATCTTGCATTCTCAAACCAACTCCAACTTCAGCTACAAATGTTCCGAAAACCTACCAAACTTTCATCAAAACTTCATGCAACACCACAACCTATCCTTCACTCTGCTACAAATCTTTATCACCTTACGCCTCCTCCATCAACACCAATTACATCAAGCTTTGCTCCGCGGCCCTCACCGTCACCATCAAGGCAGCCAAGAAGACGTCGGCTTTGGTAACAAATCTAGCGCAACAGAAGGGCCTGACAAAACCCGAGGCCGCAGCAATTAAGGATTGCATTGAGAATATTGAAGATACTGTCGATGAGCTTCAACAAACGCTCGAGGCAATGGCTAATCTTGAGGGTTCTGACAGAGCATTTCAGATATCAAATGCAAAGACATGGACTAGTGCTGCTATAACTAATGAGGATACTTGCATGGATGGATTTTCGGGTCGGAAAGTGAGTTCTAGTGTCAAGAACAGGGTTAAGAAGAGCATTTTGGCTGTTACTAAACTTAATAGTAACGCTTTATCCCTCATTAACCGTATATACTGATAAATGTCAACGTTAGTTCTCTCTGCATCATTTTGTTCCTAGCTAATTTTGGCCTTAATTGTTCAAATACTTTGGTATCATGATAGCCTATCACGCATGGCTATCCGAAAATGATATCAAAGGGGGCCAAATTGCACCTGTAACATTTCAAATTTTTCAGTGAAGCTATGTTTCAGTACATCAAAATCTTCATTTTGGATTAGATATTAGTCAAAAGCCTTTTTATTACTATTAAGAAGGGGATGTTTGGATGATGAGATTTCAACCCGGTTAACGAGGATGAGAATGATTTTCTAATACATTTTTGTATTGAAACTCATTTGCAGAGTTGAAATTTCATGATCCAAATGACCACTTAAACGTTCGGGGAGAACAAAGGCTTAAAATGTGTGAGTATCAAAACCATGATCCATTCAAATTAAACTATTGCTTGCCAGAAAAAAAAATAATAATCAAAAGGTTAATATCTACGCTATAAACTAATAAATTTCGAGAAATCGAGTGGATTTCACGCAGCAACTGAATATAATTTAACACTCTAAAAACATGACTTGTATGTAGATACATGGCGGAGATCTTGTTAATTAAGATGCTTAATTGAATCTGAGATCATGATGTGAACTACTGATATACAGCTGCTAGGAATCAAAAGCATGTGTAGAGAACTTCAACTAATAAATCAATCATAGATTAATTTGCTGTTCAAGTAAAACTTGATTTCATCATTCTCTACCAGGATTTCCGGTGATAATGGGCGATCTTGATAGATAGATAGCACACTGTCATATCCTAATTTAAACCCAAAAAAAAACTGTAGTAAATAAGAAATTCAAATGCTCAAACAGAGAGGTAAATTTAGAGTGGTAATATATATGCCAGTGCCAGATTATTTAACTCAAACCTGATTTCACTTCCTAAATCGAGCACTGATATCATATTAAATAACCAACTTATCTAAAACTTTCAGGTAGTAGAGGAAGATCACAACATGATCTTATACTCTTCGACATTTTGAATATAAGATATGTGGTGTGTATATACGTTAGGGCCACGGAAACTTCGGGAGTTATCCTGGATTGGGATATATCAGTTTTGAAATATAAATGCCAGAAAGCGAAGGGGCCAGACTTGCTTGCTGAAGATGTATATTGAACCTCATCTCCAGCTAAACTTCAAACAGGATACTTTCTTATTAGACAGAGACACATTTTATTCAAGTAATCATACAAGTTTACAACATCTTATCTTCCATACGTAAAACAGAAAGGAAAAAGCAAGAGGAAGGAATAAAGCTTTTAAAGCATTCTCTAGCCTCTATGTGAAATTTAAACACTCCATATACATATGCTACTTGAATCATGCTTTTATTGGTTATGCTTTGCAGCAAAACTGTTGATCAATGCCAGAGCATTACTGGTATAATGCGCAACGCTAGTAATTTGTGCTCTAACCGATTCCTTTATTTTACCACTCGTAGCTGGATCCGAAAATCCATCCATACAAGTAGTATCATCTGTAAGGGCAGCACTGATCCATGTCTCTACATTGCTCATGTGCCACGTGAACTCCTCACCCGTGGCCTGACCTAAACTCTTCATTTCCGTATAGGAATTGTTAACCCGATCCAAGCTATCTTCAACCTCATCCGCACAATCCTTAATAGCTGCTTGCTGTTTAGCTAGAAGGCCCTTGAACTTGGTGAGCCGATGCATGAAAGTCTGAGTTAATTTGGTCTGGTTCAGGCTCACCTCCAATGCGATCACTGCCATTTGATGTGGACTATTTTGAATGGTTGTGGCGTGGAGGGAGAGCGATCTAATGCACAGGTCGGGATACATTGTAGCCTTGCACGAAGACACGATGAAGTTTTGGTTAGCTATTGTAGCTGAGGAGCCTGCCGGAGAATGGAGGGCAAGGAGAAGAAAGAAGGAGATGAGGAAGTATGATTTTGTCATGTCGGCAGCAGTGAAGAATGAAAGATGGAGGTTCAAGAACAGACATTTTATACATATACAGTTTCAAAAGATTAGAAGCATATCACATGTTAGAGGGGCCACACCTATGGCAAAAGCTTTATTCTGAGAGAGACGTGCATTGTATGATTTGGTACAAAACAAAACCACCTATATAAGATTTATGAATGCACCAGTCTCGCCACAATTTCATTCTGGGCACCTTACAGTGTGCCAGTGCCAGTGCCTGTGCCAGTGCAGTAGATAAAATCATTAATTTCTACTGAAATTTGAAACCACTATAACTAATTGGTATAGTTGATCAGTATAAAAATGTTTAAATTTCAAATACCTCAATACCCCTTTCTGGATTTCTGTAAGTTCTTCATATGATTTGGTTTAGTGTTTTATATGTATTGTTTCCATCGTTCTGTTCCATTCGTACAGATATAAGCTAAAGCTGAGTCTCAAATGCTCAGTTCTACTTGCTAAACATTTATCTCATTCCTCTGAAGTACCAATCAAATGGAGACAAGTGTTCGAAAACGCAAAACATGTTGTCATGAAACAAGCTGAACCAGGTGTTTAGCGCGAGAGGCACATGCCAACTGTACTAGTACCATTAGTCACTAACAGTTTCCTTGGCAACTACCAAAACCACAGCTAAATCAACATTTAAACATTAATATTAAATGAATTAACAAACTAACTTGACGGCAGCAAAAGCAAGAATAAAAAATTCATTTCCATTTCTTAAATCATATACCACATAACATCCTACAACTACTACTCATGTCTAGTGTAGACATACAAACCAACTCATGATTAACAAAACAGTTAAAACTTGCTCTTCGCTTCACGGGTGGTTTTAACTGTAACATCTCTATTTACATTTGTTCCATGACCCCTACCATATATTGCTCGACAATATAATTACAAATATTTATCAACCATCATGTGAGACGACACTTCTACAGGCTGAAACCGACTCCCAAGATTAGAGATATATTTAACAGTATTTACCTGTCCCTCTTTATTTCAATTACCTTGCACTTGAAAGATAGCTATCATGTTCAATATTAACAACCCATTCTCGGATGATAAAATTAACCTTTTCTGGTATTTCATCATGTGGGCAGTGTCCTGTAACGACGACAAATAATTGTTACATATCCATACTGGAATAAAGTTGATATGAGGGTAACCAAAAGAGTACTAATTCTTAGTAATTACCAGCATCAATTTCTTTGGTTGTTATTCCTCTGCAGTGTTCTGTAAGCATAGCTAAAAATGATTTGGAGTCCGAGATTGGATCATTCATTCCCTGTTCAAATTAAACTTAATTACACGCACATCTTAAAGACACGCCAATGTGATCTTGTATAAAGAGATCTCACCTGTATTACAAGGACTCTGTTCTCCAGTCCTTTTACAAGATAGTTCAAAGGAATAGAGAGATCAAAGCTGAAGATGCTTTCTAGGACCCTGACCACACCAGGGTCGTATGACTTTAGTGTTTGTCAAGGCTAAACACACTTTACATGATAAGCAAGTACTGACCATATGTAATTTACTCAATTATCCAACAGCTAAAGGCCTGCTCGAAACCCTCAATTTAGGAAGGCCGGGGCTTTAAAATTTTAGGCTCGGGAACCATAATACTTCAATTCATGGGAGATGGCAAACGATAAGTGAAGTGTTGGTAATGTTATTCATAAACAATACTATATTTTTATGCAAAATAGCAACTGAACCAGAAAGAGGTTTCTAAAGTTTAATATAGAACTATTACTGCAACATGAGGATACAGCGGTAGTCATTTCGTTGATAAGCCAATCATCAGCACGATCCGGATTCTGCACATCATAATGTCATAAAAACAACATGATATAAAATAAGTAGCTTAACAAAATTGTTAGCGTACTTACATTTGGGTAGCATTTCTTTACTATACTTCGGATACTTGACCTCAAGTAAAGCAGGAGGACTCTAGCACCCAACCGTGCAGGCCCGGAAATCCGTCTTTCCTAATATATTTATATATAGAGCAACCATTATGTATATTTATAGTCAAAGGACATCTCCCTATACAGATAAGGACAAGTGGATATGAAGCTCTCAGTCTCAAAATACACCCGGACTGAATCTTCGTATTTAAACCAGAAATGACTTTATAAAACATAAAATTTTAGTATATTACACAAAAACCCCAATCTCAGTGGGAAGTCACATTATCAATGCGCCACTGCAACACCGCCTGACGCCTTTAACCTCATTAAGACGGGAGAAATTATGTATAACTGATTACTTTTGTACAAGGAGAGCGGGGATCCAACTATGCACAGGTTACTGTGGACGCACTAATCTTGTATAAAAAAATTTGATTAAATATATTTAGTCAGAAAGGCATAAGCTTGAATCATATAAAATAATAATAAACTTCCACTGCTCCAGAAAATCCATAAACAATATACTAATTTTTTTAAAAGGCCTTATATTCTTCAGTTTTACCTTTTACTACGTTTTATTAAGTTGAATCATGTGATATAGCTTCCCATGTATCAAAACATAAACAGGGGCAAGATACAAAACATTGCAAATTTACCGTACCTAAATTTTAATCATAATTAACCACCCAGCTCTGGCTCTTGTCTCCCTCATTGGCTAATATGATGTGAACGTCCATAAATTGACTTCTAAGAGGAAAATAAACTAGATAATTGACAAATATAAAAAGATTAAAAAAAACAAGACAAAAGAAAGAATGGGTGTGCTAAAATTTCGAACCAAAAATGTCAGATGACCATCTCAGCCCAAAACCTTAAGGTGTTCAATTATTACTATAACAGTCTCACCCCCAAGGGTGAGACTACTAGGGGTACTATCTCACCAAGGAGCAAAAACCACAATCTCACCAAGGAGCAAAAACCACAATCTCACCAAGGAGCAACAAATTATGCTGTCCATATTATATTTAAGTATAAGAGGGGTACCAGGGTATGAAGGCAAACTCAACACTTTCGGTATCACCTGAGCTCGACCCTGTTAGATGACCATCTCTCTCAAAAGTTAAGGTGTCGGGATAAGCCACTAAAGGATCATGATATCATCAACACAAAATATCAAATTGTCTATTCCTGTACATTACATGATAATGAGAAGTAGATGCTTGTAGAAATATCATTAAGCTTAATTTTGCATTAGTTTTCAGAATGGGAGACCACACGCTTAAGGAATTTATATTTTAAAAATTTCTCGGGAAATTAGAGGTGCAGAAGATTTTTCATTTATATTCACTTGGTAAACCTTTTACTGTTAAGTATTTTGCAATCTCCACTCATGCACAGGTGCGACATACCAAATAAAAAACCGAAAAGCACAAAATCCAGGATATATCAAGACAACACGGCAATTTCTAACACCAACAAAACATATGGACGGATACCATACCAGTGATTACGAAAACAATTTGCAAAGTTGATAAATGGGATATAAAGCTATTGGAAAATGGAAATTTATCTTACTCTGGAAGAAGTCGCAGAAGAATATCCAGGAATGACAAAGCCAGCACTGTTTAGAAGAATTAAGGACTTAACTAATGCAGGCCATAGACCAGCTACAATAGCAACGAAATAGCCTGTGAAATAATATTGACTTTTCAGGTGATTAAAAAATTCATAAAAAGATCGACAACCACACCCAATTGAACATTAGGATGTACAAAAAATAAGCTGCACATACCCCCAAGTGAGTTTCCAGCAAGATGCACTTGTTCCCCAACAACTTCAATTATAAAGTCTCTTACCAACTCGGCCCACATTAGTTCAGTGTATACAACATTTGGTTTTTCTGATCTGCCAAATCCTAGAAGGGTCATTGCCCACACCCGGTTCATGTCGCTAGCTATACTATTTATATTGTCACGGTAATGCTCCCAAAAAGCACCAAAACCATGCACAAGAAGAATTGCAGGACCTTCACGACCGGATACGGTATACTGTAACGACAATTTTAATTTTAACTCAAAATAATAAGAAGCATACAACCAGATTCATATAGGACAATAAACAAATTAATTTAAACTTGCTTGCCTGTATTAGATAGCCATTCCATCTCCAGATTCTAGTATTGTTATTTCCTTTGTTAATTATTCTGCTTCTTAAAGCCATGAGCCAATACCACTGAGGCAAACACCAGACAGAAATTTGAATATTTTAAGTAAATATATTAAACTTAAAGCTCAACATGCCATATCAAATCAAAGGTAATAGTAAAGCGCCAACATGTAGAAGGACTACCTCCTTTGAACAAACACTGTCAACTGCTGCTGCAACAGTAGCGGCCGAGTAGCCAAAGGGTGAGAGAAATCCAGCATTTCGTTCTTTCTCGTATTTGATAGTTTCAAAATAGACTCTCCGTCTGGAAATGATTCCAAGACTAAGGGCAGACCCAAAAAGAGCATCAAATGAAGCCCCTTCCCGAATTTCAGCTCTACGCAACTTTTCATGTACTCTGCAGTTTTAAGGTTTTTGAAGGTGTCAGGATATTTTAAAACATAAATAGTACAATATAACAAAGAGTAAAGACGATATGAAGCATACAATCTTACTTCTTAAGCAATTACATGGCAAATTGACGGTAAATAGCACCAGATTCTTACTAAGCCAAGGAAGTGTGGGCCATGTACCAATTTACTGGCAGCCAAGCAACTAAATGACTAAATCACATGTATACCATAGTACTGCAGATTTCATACAAGCTCTAAAATAATGCATTGAAGAAGACAATGTTAAATGGACATTTCTGGCAATTTTGTCAAAGATAAAAAATCGGTTCTTTGGTTCATTCCTTTCTAAAAAACAAATAAATACAGACCAACTTATATTTAAATTTACATATAGAGAGATGTTTGTTTGTTTTCTTGGTAATATTCAATTCAACTTTTCAAAACTACCACACCCACTCCTCGAATGAGACTTGAACTTTCGACCTACTGTTACAAAGAGAAGATTGGTTTATACATAAGAGTCCTGTTCCCTGACAATCATGTGTCAGGGAACTGTTAACCAACACATCACTTCCTGGCCGTTGGATGAACAATCCAACGACCAGGATTTTAAAAAAAAAATCCCGTGTCCACGTAAAATAACCACGGAACGCTGCCTTTCCGCGTAAAATAAGTGCGGAACGTCTTTCCCTTCCGCGGTTCCGCGGTTAATAATAGCGGAAGGACTGTACTTGCAGTTTATAACCCTAAAACGATCTCACTAATTACATTTGGTAAGCTCAATTTCTTGCTTTTTTCTTGTTGTAATTATGGATAAGATGTTTTCTGGGTTTGAAGTTAGAAAAACTTTGAAAAAAAGTGATAATGTTGTAAATAGTGAGGTTGTTGATGTTAGTTGTTTACGTAATGATAATATAGATTATGTTAACCTTGTTCATGATTGTGATGAAGATATTTTTTTTAGTGAACATAGATTTGAAAATGAAGATTTGCATGAAAATAGTGAATTTATACATAATAGTAGTGAGACTAGGGATAAGAGTGTTGTTGGGGAAGAAGATATTGTAATTTCTTTCTTGAGTCAAAATTTCCCTAATTTGGTAGTCGCCGAAAATGTAATAGGGCCTACGCTTTGAAAAATGGGTTTACAATTAAGATCCAAAATACACATGCGTGTGGACAAAACAATATATGCTCGTACTTATGTTTGTAATTTAGCGGGAGAAAACCGCGATAAAGAACCCAAGTACGTAAGTTGAAGCCTCGTGAGGGTGCCACCCGGGACCAAGTACGCATTGATCACGTCAGGGGTTGGGTGTCCAACCTACGCGGTGACGATACGTAGGTGGTATCGTGCACGCCTCCAAGAGCAGTGGTATCGTCATCACGTAGGTGGGACACCCAACCCTTGACGTGATCAATGCGTACTTGGCACCCTCACGAGGCTTCAACTTACGTATGTCTTCGATCCTATCATATTTCACAATTTTACCGCCATCCCATTCGGATAGTCTCCATGGGCCATCGAGGGACTCCTTACCCAAGTTCAAATAGGGGAGAAAGTAAGGCGGCACATTGCTCCACATTCTTACAAACTTGCAAGGAAGGGTTAACCAATGGTAGACTTCGGCCCAAACCCTTGAACGGTATGCCTCTTCTTCGAGAGAGTGCAACTCCGGGTCTTCTTCCTCCACTTGGGGAGGTCCTTCGTTAAACCGTGCTAGTTCCTCGCTCCATTCACGAGCGATTACATCCAACTCGCTAAATGTTGGTGACATACAATCCTCGAATTCGGAGTCTAAGTCCGAGAATGTGTTGCTAACGTGAGACACCGACTCGTCATCCGAAGTATTGGTCATTTCACCTACATATAACAAGAAGAAATGCATTTAGCAACATGAGGTAGAACTACTAAAATCAATATAATTGTAAAGCACGACAAAACAATATATAAGAGAGTGTTATATAAAATTTGAATTACAATTGGTCACTTTGACTTTTTCTCAATTTTTCCATTTTCACTAAACATTTTCTAGCATCATGTCCCTCAATGTTGCAATGTCCGCATTTCCTTTTTTTTCCTTGCAAGTTCCTCAACGGGACTTTTAATTCGGTGCTCTTTCTTGCGCCCTTTGGTTTTGGAAACAACGGGGTCAAGAATAGTTTCATGCAACTTCTCTCCACTTTCTTGAGTAATTTTGGTATCAAATTCACTTCCAACACCTTCCACCCCATGAACGGCCATTTTCTCAATAATTTCGGTCTCTCGATTAATAACTCTCACGGTATACTCATAGCGTTTCTTCGATGTCATGCAACTATGACTAAACCTCATACTAGGCAAAGTCATGTGATTAAATCTTTCCGTTGGAGTCAAATCATGGGATGGGGCATCATCTCCAGGCATGTGATATGGCGACACACCATCAACTCTATTGGCATCCCTAGTCCACCTCCGTTTCACAAAATGTTCCGGTAATTCGGCTACACACCTCTTTGTCAACACGACAATAATATGACGACACGGCATTCCCGAATGCTTAAACATTGTACATATACAAGAACCCCGAAATGACAACTTGTTGAAGGTAACAAGATAAGTTGTTCTCTTAGACTCAACCATTAATGGTCAATAACATTTGTAGTACGTATCCTCCGCATCTTCTAAGGAACGATCTCCATCCTTCTCCATAAAGTATTTTGCGGCATCAACCAATTGGTCTTGAAATTTTTTGAACATCTCTTTGGTATAAATGGAAGCGGCATGGTGCTCCAAGGCGGTCTTCATTCGCATGCAACGAATTTTGTGACGTGTATTATAATCCTCTTCTTTCTCACGCATAAATTGTCTATCTAAAGCTTTTTGTGCACCCTCAACAAACTCTTTCAACCCCGTGCAAGACCCTATATAAGCATCAAAAAAGGCATTCATTCCTTCGCTTCTCGATGTTGTTTTTTGACCCGCGGAAAAATTGTTATGTGTATAAGCATCGATCCACTTATGCTTCAAATTATATAAGCCTTGCAACCATGTATTATCCTCTAACTTGTATTTCAAGATCAATGTTTTCCACCTATCCTCAAAAATTTCTTCGGTCAACGAGTGATATATGCAATTGTTGAAGTGACCTTTAAATTCTTCCTTTGCATAGTAGGTTGAGAGTTTCTCCGGAAATTTGTTACTAATGTGTCACGAGCACAACAAATGTGTCGTGTTTGGTAGTTGAGATTGAATTGCCCCCGCCATAGCTTGATCTTGATCGGTGATAATAGCCAAAGGTGCTTTTTCTTCAACGGCCTCTAACCAAGTACCCAAAATCCACTCAAATGTAGTCTTCAATTCATCACGCATTAGTGCAAATCCAAAGAGAACCGATTGATAGTGATGATTCACCCCAGTGAAAGGCACAAACGGCATAGCATGCCTATTTGTTTGATATGTTGTATCGAATGCAACCACATCGCCAAAATTTTTGTAGGCCAACAACGACCGGGGGTCGACCCATAAAGGACACTTCAATCTTCCTTCTTCATCAATTAGAGTCCGAATAAAAAAAATTCCTCCACTTTCCTCTTCTAACCGATGTAATAAATCCAATCCCGCTTGAGCATCATTCACACCCAAATTATCTTTTCTAAAATCACGCACGACATTTCTCAAGTGTTGGGCATGAAACCCTACTTGCTCCTCTCCTCAATGCATTTTTCCAAATATATTCATTTGTTGTCTAGGCACAATACCCGAAACATGGAAACTCTTAATTAAATTCTTTTGGGCGGCGGTTACATGGCGCTACCTTTTAATCAAACTCATCTTAGAAGGCGACACAACATCGTGATTGTGATTTAACTCCAACGATGTTATCTCCCAATGCCTTGTATTTCGCCTATTAATCACATAAATCCTAAATTTACATCTACTTCTAGGAAGTTTATCTCTACGCCTTTTCTTCTTCTCACTATCGACACTTCCTATCAAAACTTCTTCATCCTCTACGGGTTCTTTATCGCGGTTTTCTCCCGCTAAATTACAAACATAAGTACGGGCATATATTGTTTTATCCACACGCCTGTGTATTTTTGATCTTAATTGCAAACACATTTTTCAAAGCGTAGGCCTTATACATTTTCGGCGGCTACCAAATTAGGGAAATTTTGACTCAAGAAAGGAATTACAATATTTTCTTCCCCAACAACACTCTTATCCCTAGTCTCACTACTATCATGCATAAACTCACTTTTTTCATGCAAATCTTCATTTTCAAATCTATGTTCACTAACAAAAATATCTTCATCACAATCATCAACAAGGTTAACATAATCTACATTATCATTACGTAAGCAACTACCACTAACATCAACAACCTCACTATTTACAACATTATCACTTTTTTCCAAAGCTTTTCTACTTTCAAACCTAGAAAACATCTTATCCATAATTACAACAAGAAAAAAGCAAGAAATTGAGCTTACCAAATGTAATTAGTGAGTAAGGATGAACAAAACCAATAATTCCCCCAAATTTGCTCTCCAATTTGACAAAAGTTGCACAAAAAGGAAAGTGTGATCGTTTTAGGGTTATAAACTGCAAGTACAGTCCTTCCGCTATTATTAACCGCGGAAGGGAAAGACGTTCCGCGGTTATTTTACGCGGAAAGGCAGCGTTCCGCAGTTATTTTACACGGACAGGGGAATTATTTTTTTTAAATCCTGGTCGTTGGATTGTTCATCCAACGGCCAGGAAGTGATGTGTTGGTTAACGGTTCCCTGACACATGATTGTCAGGGAACAGGACCCTATACATAATACCTGCAATTATAACACACAAGTTCTAGGGAACATAATTAAAATCTTCCCTCAGACAACTAATATGTTGAACATGGATTAATGAGGATTAAGCATTTGATGTAATACCTTTATGAATTCATGTAGTAGGTGAGAAAATTGAATGAGTTCACAAAAAAAAGTAATTTCAGTTTATTAGGCACATACTCTTGCCAGTCATCTCGCATAGTACCCTCCAAGTATCTCAAATATGCAGCCAATGCATTTAACACTTCACCAGTTCCACCTCCTACTGAACTCCCCTGCGTTACAAATACAGAGTTTCCTCGTTTCTTGCGATTATCTGGCTTGTAAGGATTACTCAAAGAACCTTCAATCTGATTATTTGGAAGAACCTGAGTTTTCCTTAATATATCTTCAGCTGAATTTTTCTTGATCAACATCAATTTATCTTTTGGTTCATTCACGAGCTCATTCCTAAAACTTTCCAAGTCTTCTATTGTCGGAAATGTACCTGATCCATAAAGCACTTATCACTGTCTTATGTTTAAATCACCATCATATGTAGAAAGTAAACGAAACTTACATTTTAAACAGAAATTTACTGGAAGACTGCATATACCTTATGAACTTACCCCAGCATATATTCATCTTATCAACAGGAAATTTGGGGGGCGAGAGAGGAGAAAGTACTGACAACTTTAATTTTTTGAAGTCCTGGTGTGATACTGGCAGATCCCCTACATTCTACAGATATAAAAGAATATAAATCCAAACTTTATAAATCCAATATGGCTATTTAAAGGTTTATAACTTATAAGCGAACAAAGTTAAAGCATATAACCTTCATATCATAAAAAGGAGCAGACCATGTTAAAAAATTTGGGCTACCCTCTTTAACAGACAATGCTGCTAGGTTTCCTTTAACAGTCTCCATCAATCTCGCCAAGTCATATTCTACCTCCTCTTCTGCGAATATATGGGTAGCCTTGACCTGTTCCAATCTTCTAACAAAGTGAGTTGATGAGTGCTTGAAGCTCCTTAAATTCCTTGACTATTAGTATCACACAAAACAAACCTAAAGTTTAACAACCTCTTTTACAAGTTCTCCTATGACATTTTCAGCACTCCCAATCCTTATCATCAGATCAGATCCCTGATCCCTCAATGACTTTTTTAAGTCCTTCACAGCAAAGACTAGCAGTTGAAACATTTCTTCAGAATACACTGTAGTAGTAAAGAAAATAATCAAGATTGGATTTTACAAGAAAAGGCACCAGGTCATACATTTTAATACATGAGGCTAGAACACAAAAGGCACCAGTGCTCAACCTAATTTTTTTAATAAACACAGCAGTCAGAGAAATAATCCTTAAATGACCCAAGTGGAAAGTGATCGCCAACTTCATGGTTCAAACATTAAAATAGCTTAGACAGGTGACTATGGTTATCCTTGGATAATGTCAAAATTTAGGAAATGGAACTATGGTTATCCTACCTCGTGTGTACATCATGGTTCAAACATTAAACTAGCTTAGAGAGGTGACTGGTTATCCTTGGATAATTAGGAAAAAAATCTTTGTACACAAGAACCAGTCCAGCAAAACTCAAGGACTATGTTCTGAAAAAAGGTCGACGATAATAAACAGTAAGCTGCCTCAGGCTCTAAGAATGAGTATTTTACAGCTAAAGCTAATTCACTAAATTGTACTCCCTCTGTCTTTTTCATTTCTTTACACTTTCCTTTTTTGGATGTCCCAATTATTTCTTTACATTTCAAAACTTACCAAAAATAGTCGATGGGTCCCCTTATTTCCCCACTTTTTCTTCCTTTCCACACTACTTTTACCCCACTATCTCTCTTTTATACACTAAAAATCAATGGGTCCCGCCACTTTACCCACTTTTCTTTCTCTTTTTCACTACTTTATACATATTTCTTAATCTCCATGTCCAATCCTTTTGATTTGTGACGGAGGGAGTAATATAGTAAATACAGATTCCAAAACAAGCATTCATCAAATTAATATCCTCAGCCAGCTACTTGCCAATACTACAAGTTAAACAATTCCTACTACACTTGCACACATAGACACTCACAAAAGTCATATACTTGTACCCTCGTGTTATATAGTGCCTCAGGTCCGACATATAGGCTGTTTAATTATTTTGCTAACAAGTAATTTAACCATATAGTTCAAACTTCAAGGGGAATACAGTTTCGCAAATTTTTAAAAATGCAGAACAATTGTTCAAATACATACAATACAAAAAAAAATATAAATGGAAGGAAAGAATGAGGAGTTTACAAGAAAGAATGCGGTGATCAAAGACATAAACCGGAATTAAGTTGCGAAAACGAGAAGCAGACATAAGGCCAGGATGATCGTCAACACGGAGATCTTGCTTGTACCACACAACTGCTGTACCGTCTTTATCAACATTAGCTTGAGTGTTTGCGTAATTAACCGAACAGGAAACTGAAATTGAGGTCCGTACATTTGAACAAGAAAATGGGAGTGCTGGGGTTTTAAGGAAAGAAAGGGAATGGTTGTTGAAAGATAGTGAAAGCAAAGGTGTTGCCATTACGAAAGCACTAAACGAACAGACTCGAGCCGAGTTAAGTTCGAGTTATTAGCAGAGGATAGATTGATTTTTTTTTAGATTTTTAATTAAGTTTAGGTTAGGGGGCGGAGTGTTTAAAGTTGTGGCGGAGGAGTGGTGGGAGGTGGGAGGAGAGCAATGGACCACGACAGCTGAAAGCTGACTCCTTTGTCTCACTCCCACTCTGGTTAGTTTGGTTTGGTCTGGTTTGAGTTACAATCTACGAATCCTTTGTCTACTTCTGATTCTTGTCGAGTGGTGCCCCTCAATTTGGGCGTAAATGGGTTCAACTTCGGAGGTGGTAAAATCACGCCACACCCAAAATTCGACACGAATTCAATTTATAAAAATATAAATTAGGGTTGGAATTTTTAACTTTCGAGTAAGATTTGAGTTAGAGTAAAAATTTATCTGAAATGATGTATAATTTGGTTATACGGTTATCCTCTAATTTTAGTTATTAAAAAAAATAAATAAATATTGTTATATATTCTCTAAACTACTAGATTTACAGTACTTATAATACTAAATTATGATCACAACTTATCATATTATTAAAAATTAAATAGATATTGTTATATATTCGTTAAACAACTAAATTATTAAACTACTAGAAATAATTTATTTATTCTACTAAACACACCACATGTTATCCAATTATTTTTATTATAAATTTATAATTATTATATATTTATATAAATATTTTATAATTATAATATGAAGAAGTAAATAAATTTTTTAAATAATAACGGAAACTCGTGCATCGCACGTGATTTAAACTAGTTATATTAAAAACGAAATAATGAAAGTTTGGTTGATAGTACGTTTGTTCATCGTAATTATATATAAATTAATATTGACAATAGTATTAGAAAAAACAGCCAAAATAACCAATTTAAGGTCTGCGCGGGCCCAATATACTCATATTCTAGAGGCCTGCCTTTGTCACCCACCACATACGCTTTTGTGTACGGCGTACATCAAAAAAAAATAGAACCTACCAACGCAAAACTAGGGGTGAGCAACGGATCCGAACCGAACAGGAACCGAAAAAACCGAGAAGTGAAATATGAATATTTTAAGAACCGAACCGGACCCGTTTATATGTAAGAACCGAACCGGAAATTTCGGTTCGGTTCTTAACCGAAAGAACCGAATTTAATTTTTATTATTTATTTATTTATTTTTCATATTATTTTATATTCTTACTTTTTAAAATTTGACTAGTTTTGATTATTTATTAAGGGTAACTTAGTAAAAGAAGATTTTTATTAGTGGTGGATCATTTTGAATTCGGTTACTTTCTAATATTTAAGAAGAAAATTATTTATAAAAATATTCAAAACTCCATAAATATTTAAAGAAACGAGTAATATAATAAAAATCATATTTTTCTTAAATTTTATTAAAGTATTATAAATAAGAAAACATAATACGTAATATATACATATATTTATATATATTCTTTTATTTATTCATTTATATACTGTTCGGTTCTTACGGTTCTAGTATGTTAAGAACCGAATCGAACCAGGAACCGAAATTTCTAGAAAAATAAGAAGAACCAAACCGGACCCGAATTAGTTAAGAACCGAACCAAACCGGAACCGCAAATTTTGATCGGCTCGGTTCTCGGTTCCGAACCGGAAAATGCTCACTCCTGCACAAAACTATTCTTCTTCTTCTTTTACAAATGTCGTTGAGATCACAATTTACAAGCCTACATAGCAAGTCAAAATGACTCACTAGCTGCAACAGACGTATCTATCTCTTTTGTACAAAATATTGAAGTATCATCTCATCAATTCACTCCTTACCCCATATGTATATCAAATTATAATCAAGTGTTATCAAACAGAGAAATATCCAGGCTGAGCCGTATCAGGTGTCACACTACGAAAATTGGCGTATCCAAGGAAGTTCTTATCTGCCGACTTTTTCTTTTCTACCTTGACGTATCCGGAGGATCTCTTCGGTTTGCGGCGTATCCCACCAAAACGCTTGAGTAATAGGCGTATTTCGCTCTTTTTTGCACCTTATGCTGGCGTATCTATACAAATAGTGTATCTCTATTTAGTATTTGCAGGGTCTTCTTTTCCTCTGACGTGTAAATGAGACACTACTTACATACTGGCGCATCAGACCGATACTTTGTGCTTATAGGCATACCAACTGGTTGTTGTCCAGGAAGAGGCGCATATTTGCAAATTGATACCAACTGGTTGTAGTAAATTTCAAAATTTCGGAATGAATAGTAACCAATGAATAGTAACCGATGAATAGTGAAAATTGAATAGTAATTATGAATATGAATAGTAAAAAATGAAATATCAATATTAAAATATAAAAATTAAATAAGACCTCTAGCAAAAATACTAAGAGATAATAATAAAAGTTATAAGTCTAAAATAATAGCAAATCTATTAATTTATTTTATAGTAGAAAATAAAGAAATAAAACAAATATGTAAGAAAAATCTATATAGACAGTTAATATATTTATATAAATAAAATAAATAAATATTTGATTTATGGAAGATTATAAGTTAGAAAGTATTAAAATGATAGCTGTTAGGAATATGTGTATTAGTTTGATGATAAGTTAAACAAAACACTTAAGTAGAAATCTAGTGTTTGTAGCCTCAACGGATAAGACCATTTTGACTATCTGTTGAAGGAGTAGCTTTACTTAGCAATAAGTTTAGTATTGTAGCACATTTCATTCTCTGGATTCAAGTTGTAATTCTTAGATGTTGTAGGAAATTATCAGTCATGTTGACTACTAGTGGATATGCAAATAGGAGGGCTAATTGTAAATATTTCATGCCTTGTAATTTTGTATAAGTGAAGAAGTATCAACGGATATTGAAGACCTTCAACGGATAAGAAACAAAGCTTCAACGGATGTCTCTAATGCTTCAACGGATAATATCCATCAACGGATAAGTGCTTCAACGGATAAAGACTTCAACTGATAATGCATCAACGGATAAAGCTTCAACGGATAAAGCCTCAACGGATAAGGCATCAACGGATGAAAGCTTCAACGGATGCTTAGTTCATTAGCAGTTGATAGTGACAATTCACAAGCTGACAGAGGCACATGGGTTGACAGAGACAAACTGGAATGTGGAAGCCTCTAGGAGGAATCAAGAAAATGCAGCATTTCCATTCTGATGCAAACAAGGAAGTATTCAAAGATCTACAGCCAAGCCTAAATTGCATTTGATAGAGAAATGAAGAAGAAACATGTGAAGAATCTTTTTAATTGTATTTTACAGTTTTGTCTTCACTTGTAAACTTGGTGATATATAAACCAAGTAGCAGCTAGTAATTAGATAAGAATTTTCCTGAGCTGTTTAGAAATATCCAGAGAGAAAATCATCTAGTTTGTACTAGGAAGCAGCTGTGATTTAATTCTTTAAAATCACAGATTTTCTGAAATAACACATCTCTGGTGGAACAACAAATCCACCAAAAAAGTTTTTAAGTTCTTTGTGTTCTTTACATTTGTGTTTGAATATATATCTGTCTGTATTAGCTTCAAGCAATTCACACACTTGTTCTCAAAAACACTTAGCCTTAGAAACTGCTCAAAACTTGAAAAAGTTTTGAGATTTACATTCAACCCCCCTTCTGTAAATCTCATTGTTAGTCCACTGGGAATAATAATTGGTATCAGAGCCTGCTCTTAACATACAAAGAGTTTAAAGATCTATTCTGCTAACATCATGAGTAAGAAGGATATTGGTGTAAAGATTCCAATCCTGGAAAGAGATAACTATCATCACTGGAAGGTGAAGATGCATTTATATCTTCTCTCTCAAGATGAAAGCTACATCAACTGCATTGAAAATGGTCCTCACATCCCACACAAGGTGGCCACAGCTGCTACTGCAACAGTTGCTGTTAGACAGTCTATTCCCAAGCCAAAGGCAGAATGGACTGTTGAAGATATTGAAGAGGTCCACAAGGACAAGAAAGCCATGAACATTCTGTTTAATGGCCTGGATCAAGATATGTTTGACAATGTCATCAACAGCCAAACTGCTAAGGAAATTTGGGATACTGTGCAGCTTATCTGTGAAGGCACTGAGCAAGTTAGAGAAAACAAAATGCAGCTTCTCATTCAACAGTATGAATATTTTCACTTTGAAGAAGAAGAATCATTGAATGATACCTTCAACAGATTTCAGAAACTGTTGAATGGATTAAAGCTGTATGGGAGAGTGTACCAAGTCAAGGACTCCAATTTAAAATTTCTAAGGTCTCTACCAAAGGAATGGAAGCCTATGACTGTTTCTCTAAGAAATTCTCAAGATTATAAGGACTTCACACTTGAAAGATTATATGGAATTTTGAAGACATATGAACTTGAGATGGAGCAAGATGAGCTGTTGGAAAAGGGAAAGAGAAAAGGAGGATCAGTTGCACTTGTAGCTTACAGTGAGAAGGTTGAAGCCAAGAATGAGGAAAAGACAATGCCTAGTCTCAAAATTGGCACAAGCAAATCAGAATCAAGCAAGGGTAAAGAGCAAGTAGCTGAGGATGAAGACAATTCCAGTCAGGATGACTCTGATGATATTGATGAACATCTGGCTTTTCTGTCCAGGAGGTTTGCAAAGATGAAGTTCAGGAAAAATATAAAATTCACTAAGACAAACAAAAACATGGTGGACAAATCAAAGTTCAAATGTTACAACTGTGGCATTAGTGGACACTTTGCAAGTGAATGTAGGAAGCCAACCTCTGATAAAAAGAAATTTGAGCAAGTTGATTACAAAAAGAAGTATTTTGATTTGCTCAAATAAAAGGAAAGAGCTTTTCTCACTCAAGATGATTGGGCAGCAGATGGGGTCAATGAAGATGATGATATGGAATATGTCAACCTAGCCCTGATGACTAATTCTGATGAAAATGAAACTAGTTCATCAAGCAACCAGGTAATTACTACTGATCTCTCTCAGCTTTCTAAACATGAAACCATAAATGATATGTCCAATGAATTATATTATTTGTGTGTTTCCCTTAAATCACTAGCTAAAGAAAACACTAGGATCAAAGAGAATAATGTGTTTTTAAGTGATAAGAATATTGTGTAAGAGAATCAGGTAATTGAGCTTGAAAAGATTAAACTTAAATGCTTGACTGTTGAAAGTGAACTAGAAGAAGCTGTTAAGAAAGTAGAAATTCTTTCTAAACAGTTAGAAAGTGAGCAAGAGGTAATCAAGGCCTGGAAAACATCTAGGGATGTTAGTGTTCAGATTGCCAAGGTTCAGGGAATTGAATCATTCTGTGAGGATGCCTGGAAGAAAAACAAAAAGGAGTTAGAATTAATTGATGGATTGTCAACGGATGTGGAATCAACGGATGATGAAAGTTATCCGTTGAAGGAAGAAAAGGAGCATCCATTGAAGGCTCATCAATTAAAACAGGCAAGTAATTTTAAAAATAAAAATCTCAATAAGAAGAATGATTCAACTCTCAAGAACTTTGTCAAAGAAGGAGCTAGCACATCCAAAGATGTCAGTAAGGTGAATATAGGACACATGACTTAAGATCAGCTGAAAAATAGGCTTAAGTTGGTTGAGGACAAGAAGGAAACTAAAAGAAAATCTAAAAGAAATGGGAAGGTAGGGATTAATAAATATAACAATTACACACCTGATAGGTATGCTCCTAGAAAAAGCTGTGTGTATTGTAAAAATGTTAATTACCTATCTGATAATTGCAAATCTGTTAAAAATGCTCCCTTGTCTTCAAATCCCTCCATGCCTAACAAGTCTATGTCACCTCTGCATGTTATGCCTGTTATGTCTCATCAGAATCCTCATGCACATTTTGCAAACATGCCATATATTAATAATCCTTATTTTACTGCATTTAGTATGCCTCACATGCCATACAATATGCCTATGTGAAATAACATATTTGCACAATCTATGCCTTATCAATCAAATGTGCTAAATGATTATGTGACTAACCCTACACTTCAACCAACCACATCTGAGATCAAGGATGACTCAAAGTTACCTAAGTCAAAAGATGCAGGAGGAATGAAGTCTAGGAAAAAGACTAACAAGGCTGGACCCAAGGAAGCTTGGGTACCAAAATCAACTTGATTGATTTTGTTGTGTGCAGGAAAAAAGAAGGAATCTATGGTACTTGGACAGTGGTTGTTCAAGACACATGACAGGAGATTTCACCCTGCTCACAGAGTTTAAGGAGAGAGCTGGCCCTAGCATAACCTTTGGAGATGACAGCAAAGGATTCACTATGGGATATGGCTTGATTACAAAAGAAAATGTCATCATTGATGAAGTTGCATTGGTTGATGGTCTCAAACACAACTTATTGAGCATCAGTCAACTATGTGACAGAGGGAATACTGTTTCCTTCAATTCTGAAGCCTGTATTGTCACAAGTAAAAAGGACAATAAAATGGTTCTAACTGGAGTTAGAAAAGGGAATGTGTACTTAGCTGACTTCAACTCTACAGATGCAGAATCCATTACTTGTCTTTTCAGCAAAGCAAGTGCAGTTGAAAGTTGGCTATGGCACAAGAAGCTGTCCCATTTGAATTTCAAGACAATGAATGATCTAGTCAAAAAGGACTTAGTTAGAGGAATGCCTCTAATGGAATTCACAAGGGATGGACTGTGTGATGCTTGTCAGAAAGGAAAGCAAAAGAAAGTATCATTCAGTAAGAAGCTTGAATCTGCAATTGATGAACCATTACAACTGCTACACATGGATCTTTTTGGACCAGTCAATGTATTGTCAATTTCAAGGAAAAGATATTGCCTAGTGATTGTTGATGATTTCTCTAAGTTTTCATGGGTCTATTTTCTTGGATCAAAGGATGAAGCTAGTGAAATTATTATCAATCATATCAAGCAAGTCAACAATCATCCTGATTTCAAAGTAAGGAATATTAGGAGTGACAATGGAACTGAGTTCAAGAATTTAACCATGAAGTTGTTCTGTGAAGAAAATGGGATCATCCATGAGTTCTCAGGTCCAAGGACCCCACAACAAAATGGTGTGGTGGAAAGGAAGAACATATCACTAATTGAAGCTGCAAGGACAATGCTTGAAGAGTCAAAACTCCCAACTTACTTTTGGGTTGAAGCTGTTAACTGTGCATGTTACACTCAGAATATTTCTCTAATCAATCAGGCAAAAGGCATGACTCCCTATCAATTATTCAAGAGAAGAAAACCAACTTTAAACTTTCTGCATGTCTTTGGTTACAAATGTTACATCTTAAGGAATCAATCTGATCACAAAGGAAAGTTTGATGCAAAGGCTGATGAAGGAATATTTGTTGGTTATTCTGCTGGAAAATCATATAGGGTCTACAATCTAAGAACCAACATTGTCATGGAATTTGTGCATGTTGTGTTTGATGATAAAAAGATTGATGGACTAACAGATGAGGGACATCATGAACGACTCAAATTTGACAACATTGAGATATATTGTGATGATAATGAAGATGAGAATGATGAAGAAGGCATCTCAAGAAGAATTCAAAATCTGCCTTTGGATAATGCACAGAATGATGCATCCGTTGAAAGTCATAATTCAGCTTCCGTTGAAAGAAGTAATGCAGCATCCGTTGAAAGACAAAGTGCATCATCCGTTGAAGTTCATAATGAAGCATCCGTTGATCACAGTCTGTCAACGGATAATCAATTCACTTCATCAGTTGATAGAGCTCCCAATTCCTTTCAAAGGATCAGCAACTCAGGGGGAGTTTCAACCAATCAACATTCTATCTCACATCATGACAATACTGAGGCAACCTCATCTAGAGCTAATCTACCACCTCAAAGGAAATGGACCAAGAATCACCTTTTTGAAGTGATCATTGGTGATGCTACATCTAAAGTGCAAACTATAAGGGCTACTCAAGATGAATGTCTGTATAGTAGCTTTCTATCACAGGAGGAACCTAAGAGAGTGGAAGAAGCTCTATTGGATTCAGATTGGATTTTAACAATGCAAGAGGAGCTAAACCAATTTGAAAGGAACAAAGTATGGAAGCTGGTACCCAAGCCAAAGAACAAGAGTTCTATTGACACAAAATGGGTATTCAGAAACAAGATGGATGAAAATGGCATTGTCATAAGGAATAAAGTCAGATTGGTTGCTAAAGGCTATTCTCAACAAGAAGGAATAGATTTTGATGAAACATTTGCTCCAGTTGCCCGACTTGAGGCCATCAGAATCTTTCTAGCCTATGCAGCTCATGTCAATTTCAAAGTCTATCAAATGGATGTCAAGAGTGCATTTTTTAATGGGGAATTGGAGGAAGAAGTTTATGTAAGCCAACCTCCAGGATATGAAGATCCAAACTTTCCAGACTATGTGTATTATCTGTTAAAAGCATTCTATGGACTAAAGCAAGCACCTAGAGCCTGGTATGAGACTTTATCAAAATTCCTTTTAGATAATCACTTCACAAGAGGTACTGTTGACAAAACTCTCTTCTTTAGAAATATTAATGGCTCTAAAATACTTGTTCAAATTTATGTAGATGATATTATATTTGGATCTACAGATGATAAGCTTTGTAAAAAGTTTGCTAAGTTAATGCAAAGTAAATATGAAATGAGCATGATGGGAGAGCTAACTTATTTTCTTAGTTTACAAGTTAAACAAGTTAGTGATGGAATTTTCATTAGTCAAACCAAATACATTTATGATCTTTTAAAGAAGTTTGACTTAATGGATTGTTCATCTGCAAAAACTCCCATGGTCACTGCCACGAAGCTTGAATTAAATAAGGCTGAAAAGTCTGTGGATATTTCAAGTTATAGAGGCATGGTTGGCTCACTTTTATATTTAACTACTAGTAGACCTGATATAATATTTTCTACATGTCTCTGTGCTAGATTTCAAGCTGACCCTAAAGAATCTCACTTAGTGGCTATTAAAAGAATCTTCAGATATCTCAAAGGGACTCCAAATCTAGGAATTTGGTACCCTAGAGAGTCTGGTTTTGATCTAATTGGCTACTCAGATGCAGATTATGCAGGCTGTAAAATAGACAGGAAAAGCACAACTGGCACCTGTCAATTTCTAGGGAACAAGCTTGTGTCATGGTTCAGCAAGAAGCAAACTTCTGTTTCTACATCAACAGCTGAAGCTGATTACATTGCTGCTGGTAGTTGTTGTGTACAGATACTATGGATGAGGAATCAACTATTTGACTATGGTTTGACTGTTGACAAAATTCCTATATTCTGTGACAACACAAGTGCCATTGCCATTACTGAAAATCCAGTGCAGCACTCAAGAACCAAGCACATTGACATCAAGTACCATTTCATTAGGGAACATGTGATGAAAGGTACAGTGGAACTTCATTTTGTTCCAAGTGAAAAGCAGATTGCAGACATATTTACCAAGCCACTTGATGAATCATCATTCACAAGATTAGTAAGTGAGCTAGGTATGCTTAATTATTCATAAATTTATGTCCTCTATATAATCTGTCTTGAAGCCTGAAATGAATTTGCTGCAAGAACAAAGTTGGCTTTAAGTAAGACTTATCCTATCAACGGATATTCCCTATCCGTTGAAAGCCAAAATTGTTCTATCAACAGATGTTCATTATCCATTGAAAGACAAATACATTTCTGGTAATTTTATCCCTCAACGGATAAAATAGTGTTGATCATCAACGGATAACTATTTACCTTATTCGTTGAAGTGTCACATCAGTTACTTTAAGTGAGTCACAGCCGTTGATTTCTTTACTTAACCGTTGATACAGATATACACTGTTGTATGTATTTGTATTAAAGGCAGTTTCAGAATTTCTACAGTTTTATTTATTCTTGAACGACTGTAATTTACTTAAAAGTATCATTTAATCATTTTATTTACGTTTTAATTCAAGAAAGTATAAAAGCCCATTGAACTCTTATTTTCACTTTACGCTTTCTTGCAATTTTTATTCTCCTTCTCTCCAAAATTCTCAAGTTTTTCTCTGCAACCTCTACTCACAACAATGGCACCGGTAGTCAAAATTATGTCTCAAACAGGATTTGTTTATGAAAAGAATAATTTCGTAGCCTTGGTTGAAAAGAATGAAGCCCATTCTGATTATCACAAGATGATGGACTTCATCAAAAACTGCAAACTAAGCTATGCAATGCTGGAAGCCCCAACCATCTATTGTGAGGTGATTTGGACAACTGCAGAGTTCAACTCCACAGAGATGACTATTGCCTTCTCTCTCAAAGGTAAGGTTTATTGCATTAAATGTGATGATATACAGTTTTGCTTTAAGTTGCCTGAGAATAATGTCATGACACCACACACTAATAAAGATGTATCTGCTATGTTAGATTCCATAGGCTATGTTTTTGATTCTGCTAGTTTAGGTAGTATTAGAAGGAAAGGCCTTAGGAAAGAATGGAATTTTCTTGGAGATGCCTTTATCAAGGTTTTCTCTGGGAAGATTAGCAATTTTGATGCCATAACTTCATCTCTTGTTAATATGCTCTATATGCTAGTTTCTGATAGGTACTTTAATTTTAGCAACTGTGTCATGCTAGAATTAGGTTCCAGATTAGGTAACAAAGCTAATAGACCACATAACATCTACTATGCTAGATTCTTTATGTTATTGGCTAACCATGTTGCTGAAGGATTGGTCATATCAAATAAGAATAATAAACTCAAATGTTGGGCACAAGAGAAAAGGGTCCTTGCAGACCTTGTGAGAATGAACCTCAACAGCCAGGTATCATTGGTATATTTGCCAATCATGAATGCACCACAGGTAAGTGAGGTAAACACTTCTATAACTCCTACTATTTCCAACCCCATTGTTTCTTTGCCTTCTAGTGTGGCCATGGAATCTGTGTCTTTGTCCAAACAGGTTCCTACCAAAGCCACCAAAACTAAAGTTTCAAAACTCAAGTCAAAGAAAACTACCTCTGTTGTTTCTCAAAAGACAACAGTTGAAACAACTACCATAAACCCTGAAGGGAGTGAACAGGGTGTGAGTGGTGCGGGGAGGGGTGAACATCAAGAAACCCCCCAGGATAAGGTGGGAGATGTGAGTGGTACCCAAGCCAGCCAAGCCACAGTCTCTCAAAAGACTGTGGTGGTTCAAAAGGAGTCTAACACATCCCTAGTTGTATCCTCCCAAAAGGATGTAACTATTGAAAATAGTCCCCAACCAGGGACACAGAACAAAAAGGGGAGGGACACTGAAGCCACACATTCACCAATTAAAGCCTTTTCAAGGAAGAAGAAGGCCAAGACCCTAGTTTCCACACAAGGGGCACACACAGCACAGATACATCCACCTGTATCTGAGCCTTCTCAAATTCAGCTTGATGTGATTCCAGTAAATGTGGAGTCACAGCCCCATTCTCTCATAATAGAAATACACCAATCATCAAACTCTCCATCACCCTCTCTGGATGTGGATATGATATTCACATCAATTCCTGATTCTCCCTCATTAAAACTCAGGGAGGAGCCCCACTCAAAACCTGATGATCATCATCTTTTAGATGATTTGTTGGATCATCAGCCAATTCTTTCAGATGTAGTTGAAGAATCTGTGTCACCATACTTAAAATCAATTCACACAGATTCAACAATTATGTCACTTTCTATATCTACATCTTTTCCTTCTTCAACGGATATCTCTCATCCGTTGACAAGTGGTTGTTCTTCAACGGATAAGCTTAACAGCAGTTATCCGTTGATACCATCAGTTTCCACTTCAACGGATACTCCCTATCCGTTGATGGTCTCTACACACATAACATAAATAATTCCAACTTTAGAGGACATGGTTACTGTACAATCACTTTTAGGTTTGAGGGAAGGGGGTGATCTTTTGAGTGAGAGGCTGGGTTGCTCCCAGGCAAAAGGAGAGGTTGAGAGTCACCATATGCATGCTATTTCTTCCAGCATGGCAAAAGTGAGTGAGGGGAGTGCCACCTTAGAAGGTGAGGGTGAGGGTGTGAGGTTGTGTGTGAGCCAGGGGGAGCCCCTGATGCAAGAAAATAGAGAAAAAGAGAGAAAGGCAGGTACAGAAGCTATAAGGGTGGATCCAGCCATTGCTAGTGAGTCAATGAAAGTGGATGATGCAGAAAAGGAAAGACAATTTCAGCAACATTACAAAGTTGTAATTGATAACATTTCCTTGGATGCTGACACTTTTACTCATCCTGTTTCAGCCTATCAATTATTGGCTGCTCAGGGCAATGTGGAGGCAGAACAGACATTAAACATTGTACACACTTCAGAATCTCTTCTCAGAGACAAAGCTGCTGTTAACAGGCTGTCTTCTCAAGCTGGTGAGCCATCTGAAGAATTTGGAGTAAATTCTAATGATGATGACTCTGATTCTTTGGATGAGAGCATGAACTTAGGGGGAGTAGCAGGACCAAGTTCTGTTCCAGATCTTCCTGAATGGGCATGGGCAAAAGAATCAACACCAGGAGAGTCTGGTGTCACTTTGGTCAGACAAGTCATGACAATTCAGAAGGCCCTTCAGGAGACTACAGATGCTGGTACCAAGGCAATTCTTCAAGTTCATCTGGAATCTCTGCATCTCTTACAGCTGCAGCACTTCAGACAGAATCTAAGTGTGGAGCTCAAACAGGACATTGCTGATCTGAAATCCTACAATGCTGAGAAGTTGGATTCAGTCATACCTTATGGTACCATGCAATATTTGTTGGGGAGACTGAGGAAAGAATCTGATGCTGATAAGAGGCTGGCCAGATTGGAAACCAGAGTTCAGATCATTGAAGACTCTATGGTCACCATTCTTCCGAATCAACAAACTCAAACAAATCTACTCATGCAGCTGGCAAAAGCACAAGGCTTGACCCCTACCCTTGATGATAACAAAAAGGGGGAAAATAAAGGGGAAGGGGAAGGAGAGCCATCAACAACAGTTCAAATAACTCAAGTGCTAGTTCCTGCCATCACCACTTCTCCAATTATTTAAATCAAAGGAAAGCTTGATGGAATTGATCTAATCCAGATAGCAGCAGCTGAATTGCAAGTCAAAGAGCAAAGGAAGAAGATTGATGAAAAGATGCAACAAATTTTTGGTTCTACAACTTCTCAATCACAATCTGTGAAGCATAGCACAAAAGTGGAATCAATTATTATGGAGCTCAAGCCAGTAGGGAGGAATAAGGTTGGAGACACTTCTTCCAAGGATCTGAAACCTATGGTTCTCAAGCCCAACAACAGATCCATTAAGGACTCTACAAAGAATCCTCTGAAAGAAGTGGATTTTCCTCTTCCAAAGGCTGATGAGGACAAGCTTTTGGGTAGAAGTATCACAAAGCTCAAAGAGACCATGGATGTGGCTGTAAGGAGGAACATGGCTATTATCTTCAGAGAGGGAAAGAGCATATGTGTGATGCAAGGACATCCCAAATTCTCAATAGCCAAGAGGGAAGAAACCAGAAGGTTGAAGGAAGAAGCCAAACAGCTAAAGGCTGACAAAAGAGCACAAACAAAGCTTGAAAAACAGCTAAAGTCAAGTCAGGCTGAAGAACAGAAAGAAATTGAAGACAAAAGTGAAGATGAAGCTATGGGGGACATGGTTGATACTGATATTGAGGAAAGAAGTAAGGAAATAGACGAATGGCAGAAAGGGAACAGAAAGAAGGCCAATGCAAAGAGAAAGATGGTAGATGAGACTGAAGAAACTCAATCAATATCCAAACCACTACCCTCTATTCCTGAACCCATTGTGCCTGACCCCTTCATGAACATTCATGGTGAAACAATCATTCCTAAGAAGGAACCAATTGATTGGGACACCATCAAATTGCCCACCTTCTTAACCTCTTCTCCACCATCAAAGAAGCAGAAAAGAAGAATCAAATCAACACCCTCTAAAGCCTCAATCAAATTCACACAGAAGCCTAAGCCTAAGCCTCAAGCCTCTAAGGATGATTATGTTCACATCTGTGACATAAAAGAATTTTCAGACATTGAACTCTATCTGGATGAGCTGGAGGAAGTAAGGGGAATAGCTGCCTACAGACAGCTACCAGAAAGACTAGTGTTCAAATACAAAGGAAGTGGGGAAAGAACTTGGCCTCTATACAGGATTCTGAATGAAGGCTACTCTACCTTGATTAGAATCTCCTCAGCCATACAAAGGGATTCTGGCTTTACCAGGACTGCCAAGACTGAGATTCTCAACAAGATTGCCAACATAAGGAAAACTTGGAGGGAGCCCAATGCCTTGCCTAGAACATTACTCATTCAAGAAAGAGGAATTACAGTTCACAAATCACCTCATCTATTGATGGAGTTCAAAGACAACAAAGGAGTCAGAAGATTTTTCAGAATTGAAGATCAGCTCAAGATTGCCAGTAATGAAACTCTCAAGGATATGCAATCTAAGTTGGACATCAATAAAGAAGATGAAGCAGGAGGCTAGAAAAGAAAACAAGGAACCAAAGGAAAAGAAACTAATCTGCTCAGGCTAAAGGAGCACCCTTGGAAATAATGTAATTCTTCAATTCCATCTCAGCATACACATTTTTATAGCACTTTTGAATTTCTGCTTTATTAGAGTTTATATATTTGTCAAGTGTTTTGTTATCATCAAGCTAAACCCAAATTTATGCCTACAGTTCTAGTAGACATAAATAGGGGGAGATTGTTAGGAATATGTGTATTAGTTTGATGATAAGTTAAACAAAACACTTAAGTAGAAATCTAGTGTTTATAGCCTCAACGGATAAGACCATCTTGGCTATCCGTTGAAGGAGTAGCTTTACTTAGCAATAAGTTTAGTATTGTAGCACATTTCATTCTCTGGATTCAAGTTGTAATTCTTAGATGTTGTAGGAAATTATCAGTCATGTTGACTACTAGTGGATATGCAAATAGGAGGGCTAATTGTAAATATTTCATGCCTTGTAATTTTGTATAAGTGAAGAAATATCAACGGATATTGAAGACCTTCAACGGATAAGAAACAAAGCTTCAACGGATGTCTCTGATGCTTCAACGGATAATATCCATCAACGGATAAGTGCTTCAACGGATAAAGACTTCAACTGATAATGCATCAACGGATAAAGCTTTAACGGATAAAGCCTCAACGGATAAGGCATCAACGGATGAAAGCTTCAACGGATGCTTAGTTCATTAGCAGTTGATAGTGACAATTCACAAGCTGACAGAGGCACATGGGTTGACAGAGACAAACTGGAATGTGGAAACCTCTAGGAGGAATCAAGAAAATGCAGCATTTCCATTCTGATGCAAACAAGGAAGTATTCAAAGATCTACAGCCAAGCCTAAATTGCATTTGATAGAGAAATGAAGAAGAAACATGTGAAGAATCTTTTTAATTGTATTTTACAGTTTTGTCTTCACTTGTAAACTTGGTGATATATAAACCAAGTAGCAGCTAGTAATTAGATAAGAATTTTCCTGAGCTGTTTAGAAATATCCAGAGAGAAAATCATCTAGTTTGTACTAGGAAGCAGCTGTGATTTAATTCTTTAAAATCACAGATTTTCTGAAATAACACATCTCTGGTGGAACAACAAATCCACCAAAAAAGTTTTTAAGTTCTTTGTGTTCTTTACATTTGTGTTTGAATATATATCTGTCTGTATTAGCTTCAAGCAATTCACACACTTGTTCTCAAAAACACTTAGCCTTAGAAACTGCTCAAAACTTGAAAAAGTTTTGAGATTTACATTCAACCCCCCTTCTGTAAATCTCATTGTTAGTCCACTGGGAATAACAATAGCAGATAAAAACTTTACTTTTAATAAAGATATAAATCAACATATTGAAAGTTGTAAAATAAGTATGCAAATAATAAATGAAAACTTAGATATTATAGCTAGGTTACGAACAATGTTGGAAGAAAGAGATGAAAAAATTAGAAGACCGGAAGAAGAAAATCTTTTCATAAAACGAGAAAAATTTATTAAAGAAACTAATTTAGAAATTCAAATAAAAGACTTAAAAGAAATATTAACTGAACAATATAAATTAATAAATGATTTAAGGCAAAATATTAAAAAATGAATTGGATAGATCCAAATGCAATAACTAGAAATAATAGAAAAATGAAAAATAAATAAAAAAATCAAGAAAAACTATAAATAGAACTAGATAAATTGCAAGAAAGAAAAAATGAAATTGAATGGACAAGAGAAAATAGGGATGAAATAATAAGATGTTATCAACAACTTGGAAATATGATAATAACATTTAGAAATAATAAACTAAGAATACAAGGACTTAAAAGAATAATTTTATCAAGTAATATAACTGGATAATAATACAGTTCGAAAAAATGTCATTGGAAAAATCAAGTGAAAAACAAGATGTATATTATCAAATGGATGAATACGAAGAAGGAACATCACAAACTCTAAGTTTTAAACCGGATATATATAATCAAATTCAAAGTGAAATAGAAGAACTAACAATAAAAAAGATATTCAAAACTTCATATTTTGAAAAAAATAAAGAAGTTAGATATATAGCTCAAAAACATGAAAATATAATAGATATATATACGATAAATGGAAAAGCAAAAATAAATTTAATAACAGATGGATAACTATCCAAATTAAAACAAAAGGAAGCAAATAAACTAAAAAATATTTATTTTGGAGCAATAGAATTTATAATAAAAGCATATTTTCAGAAAAATATTGATACTCCTATACTGATATATGTACTAGATGATAGAATAATAGGAAATATATAAGATTCATTAATAGCAGTAGTAAAAGGAAACTTGATATATCAGAAATTAAAATTTATAATACAACTTGATTTTAGCATATCATTAAGAGATGAAAATAAAGAAAGATCTTTAACATTATATTATAAATTAGATGGAATAAAAATGCAAAAGGGCAGTAAAGTAATTAGTATAGAAACTAAAATAGTTTATGCTATGACTGGAAACCATCATGTAAAGAAACAAACGGAATTAGGAATAATAGTACCAAAATTATACAATGATATATTAGAAAAAATTGAACATAAAAAAGAATCTCAAATAACAATCCCAGAAGAATTTACAATAGACTTTAGTAATAGACAAATAATTCCAACACAAAGAATTAAACCAATATTGGAAGGATCTAGATTAAGTTTTAGAAGAGAACAAAACCCTATAAAATTAGTTAGATCAATAAGTATGACCAGTAGAAAATTAGATTTAATAAAATTACCGTGTTATGAATCAGATAAATTAAGAATAAAAATAATAATATTTAATGGAATATTTGCCAAAGAAGTCATAACAGAAATAAATACTGGAGTAACAAAAAGTCAAATACATATAACTGAAGTTGACTCAAACAAATGTGGGGAAATAAAACCTCAAATAATAACTGAAACAAATAGTTCGAGAGAAACAATAATAACAAAAGGTATAAAATTAAGATTAAAAATTTTAGACTTAGAATATAATATAAGTCTAGAAGTGATAGAAAATGACATTAGTTATCAACTTTTATTAGGAATGGATTTCTTAAATGAAATAAAATATAATATAACAAATGAAGGAATAGAAATAAATGATCAGAATAAATTAAGATTTATAGACAGAATATGAACCCTGAAAAGGAGATAAACGAGAATAAAGATGAAATAGAAACTATTAATAAGATAATAAAAGAAACATTAATTATGTCTCAAGAAAAATAACTACAATACTTAAAAGAAAAAGAAAAACTAGAGGAAGAAGTAAAAAGATTAGAGAAAATAAAAAGTAAGAAAAGAAAAACATGGATAATTGAAGGAGAACGGAGAAAACGAGTTTATAAATATGAATAATACTGAAAACCAAATAAAAGATATTTGAAATGAAATATTTATAAAAGAAAGTTTAAACGCTATATTGAAAAAGATGGAAGAAAATCAAGAAATTAATAGAAAAATAATTAAGGAAGAAATAACAGTGTTATGGAATATGTTAGAAATCCCAATATTTAAACAAATATTAGATAAGTTAACCATTATACAAAATAGTTTAGAACAAAATAAAGAAAAGAAAATAACTAAAGACGAAACAGAAGAACCGGAAAAAGTACCTATAACGGTAATAGGAAGAACTAAAGAACCTATATTAATGGATATAAGCAAATCGAAACCTAAAATGACTATAGGGGTTAAAAGAGCAATAAATGGTTTAGCAGAACTTCATAAATCAGGAAAATTCTAGAAGAATGTCTATAACAGAACATAGTGCTATAACATTTCTTAAAAAATATGGAAAAGAGTAAATGGAAAAAGAAAGACAAAAATATGAACCTATAAACAAGAAATAAGAAAAGATGAATTAGAAGAATTAAGAAAAGAAAATGCTATATTAAAAACTAAAACCAATATAGAATGGTTAAATAAATATAAATTTTATAAAAAAAAATATAAAACCCAAAAGAAAGAATTAAAAGAAATAATGTTAGAAGTAATAAATGTATTAAAAGAAATAGATAATTTAAAAAATGAGATTAATCAATTAAAGATAGAATTACAAGGAAAGGAAATTATTAAGTCTGACGATAGTGATCCAGAAACGAATAAAGAACAAGGTGAGAGTAGTAATACAAGTGAATCAGATAGTAATATAGGAGAAGAATGATTAAATTACTTAGAAGAATCAGATAATGAGGAAAAGGAAATGATAATAAAAGAAAATAAAGAAATATTAGAAGCCCTTGGAAAAACCGTAAATGCAATCATAACAAATGAAGAAAAAAGCGATGAAAGTGATATAGAAGGAAGAGAAACTTCGCATAAACAAACAAATTATGAAACTGAATCAGATAATATAATGGATAATGATGCATACCCAGAAGAAGAAATAGAAGATCATATAATAACTAAAAATAATATTAAAATGCTAGAAAATATACCTATAGGACAACAAAATGAAGTACAAGATTTCATAGGATCAATAAACCAAGGAATAAATATAAATGGATATTTTCTAGATTTAGATAATGTCTACGACGATCAAGAAATAAGCAGAAGAATAAAAGATTGGAATTTAGGGATGTATATAGCCTTAATGAATTCAAAAAATATAGAAGATCTGGATTATGTTTTTGAATTAATATCAAAAACAATTGTAGGAAAAACAGCATTTTGGTTAGAAAATATTATTTATGAATTAAAAGGACAAGTAAGAACGTATGCTAGAAGCTGGAAAGATACGTTAAACGCATTTGATATATTATTAAAAAGAGAATTTCTAGGAGAAAGATGGTTTGTAGCTCAAGAAAATATAACAGTAGAAAGAAAATTAGAGATAACAATGTATCTAAATAATATGAAATGTTGTAGGATTAGTAAATTACCAGAATATACTATAAGTTTTACTAAATTCTTTTATGAAGCTAAGTTTTTACCTAATGAAAGCTTAGTATATCAACAACTGCATTATGATCATTTACCTTCACCTTATAATACCGAAATAACTAAAGAATATAATAATCTAGAACCTAAGGAAAATACATTAGGAGAGAGAATTAGATTATTAAGAGCATATTTTACTCAAAAATGTGAGGAATATAGAATTCAACAGAGAATTAAAAAGGATAAAAAACAAGGATTAAGAGAAATCTGTAATTTTACAGAGAAAAAATTAATATTTGGATGTGATAATCAAAATTATAAAACTAGAAAGAAATATAGGAAATATAGAAAAACAGATTATAATAATCAAAACGAATATTATAAAAAACAAAATAAAACCTATAGACCTTATAAACCATTTAATCGAAGATTTAAAAGAAGAAAATTTAAAAAATATAGAATTACTCCTGAAATAGAAAGAGATTTAGATATAAGAGAAAATTTAGAAAAAAAAATAAAACAAAAATAGTAGATTGTAAATGTTGGAATTGTAATGAAAAAGGACATTATGCAAATAAGTGTCCTAAATTACAACAAAAAGGAGTAAAATACATAGATACTACCGAATTAATAATGAAATTAGAATACATAAGAGAAGATAATAATAACTGGTATGATGAAGAAGTATTCTATATAAGTGAAACAGAACCAGAAGAAATAAATTATATAAATGAAAATGATAGTAATGATGAAAGTTTAACTACTGAATATAATAAAATGGTAGCTATATATATTGAAGCACATGTAGAATATAAACCTACTAAATATATAAAATAAAAGATATTTATAGATAGCGGAGCAGATATTTGTTTAGCTAAAGAAGAAGTATTTACTCAACACAAATGGAAACGTACTAATAATAGAATAATAGTAATAGGATTCAATAACCATAAAAAAGAGATAGATATAATAGCAGAAAATTTAAGATTTATATTAGGAAAAATAAGGTTTAGGTTACCTATAATATACCAAGAAAATAATATGAAACAACAAATGTTACTAGGAAATAACTTTTTAGATTCTTTTAAAACTCAAATAATAAAACAAGATAGGATAAGTTTGTTAACACCTTGCAAAAAATGGATAGTATTAAAAAGAATAGTACCTGTAAAATCAATAGAAATAAGTAATATTAAAGTAGAAAGAAAAACTAATTTAGAACTATTAAAACAAAAATATTTAAAAGCCTTAGAAATAAATTTTGGAGAACATCCAATGAAGATATGGGAAAAAGAAAAAATATACGCTGAAATAAAACTGATAAATCCTAATGATATAATTAGAAACAGACCAATAAGATATAGTCCAACAGATCAAAAGGAGTTAGAAGTTCAAATAAAAGAATTATTAAATTTAGAACTAATACAAGAAAGTAAAAGTCCACATAGTAGCACGACGTTTTTAGTAAGAAATCATAATGAAGTAAAAAGAGGAAAAACTAGAATAGTAATAGATTATCGAGAACTAAATAAAAAGACTAAATTTGATGGATATTTTTTACCATATAAAAGAAATTTAATAAACCAAACAAGTAATAAAAAATGGTTTAGTAAATTTGATTGTAAAAGCGGATATTGGCAAATAAAATTAACTAAGGAATCTAGATGTTTAACAGCGTTTAGCTTTCCACAAGGACATTACGAATGGATAGTACTACCATTTGGATTAAGAACAGCCCCACAAATATTCCAAAGAAGAATGGATAAAATATTTAGAGAAATGAATGATTTTATCCTAGTATATATAGATGATATATTAATATTTAGTGACAATTTAACAGATCATTCAAAATATCTAGATATATTTATTCAGACTATTAGAAAACATGGAATCCTATTATCAGAAAAAAAATCAGAAATATTTAAACACAAAATAGAATATTTAGGACATATTATAGATTCTGAAGGAATTCAATTACAAGAACACATATCAACAAAAATAAAGAATTTTAAAGAAACTTTAGAAAATAAAAAAGAAGTACATTAATTCTTATGAATAGTAAATTACGCTTCAGATTATATAAAAGACTTACCAAAATTAAGTAAACATTTACAAGACTTAATAAAGAAAAATAAAACTTTTGAGTGGAAAGAAAATCATACAAATGCAATAAGAGTACTAAAAACAAAGGTAGAAAATTTACCTAAACTACGATTACCCAAATATACTGATCAATTAGAATTATTTACAGATGCTAGTGATATAGGATGGGGAGCAGTATTAGTAGCTTTTAAAAAAGATGATATTGATAAAGAAAATTCTTTAATATGTGGATATGCAGCTGGAACTTGGAAACCCAATGAAAAGAATTATCATATTAATGAAAATGAATTATTAGCGGTAAAATTAGGAATTAAAAGATTTCATTATCATTTACTACCTGTAAAATTTGTTGTAAGAACATATAACACTCAAGTAAGATCATTTATATTCAATAAAATTGACCCTTTACCAGAATTAAATAAGAGAAGAAATTGGCAAGCATTCTTTACTTGTTATGATTTTATTATTAAAAATATATCAGGTACTAAAAATATTCTTGCAGATTTTCTTAGTAGAGAAAATGGACATGGATAACAAGAATATTCAACCGATGGAAATGATACTAGAAGAAATCAAGAGGAAGAATGAACAAATTGCAACCTTGACCCAAGAAGTCAATAACCTTATAAAAAATCTTGAAGGAGATATAAAGCTTACCAAAAATATTACACCCCAAACTTTTGTATCAAGACTAGCTACAACTCGTACAATATCAACCCTTACCCAAACAGAAATATCCAAACCAGAACAACCAAAACCTCAAGTTTCTATATCAGACAGAATTAAATATCCAAAAGAGTATATAGAAGCCTTTGAAAAGATAACAAAATTTTATGACTACAAGTCCAATAATACCATCCTCAGAACTGGAAAGTTTAGTAAATATTCAAGGTATATTTGCAAAGAAGACGCTGATCCTAAAGTGGTAGAAAGCTTATTAATGTTGGGATTTATTGATAAAATCATGGTTGATGAAACATTAAGAAGTATATCAAAACTTTCACCACTAATAGTTGAAAGCGTTAGTGCAATGATGCAATCATATGGACCAGGAGGAATATATGGAGTGCAGGTATTTGATGCTTGTACCGACTTTGTAGGAAAACCAATAATAATATGTCAGATATTCAAGTATGGAAGGAATACTACTATAGAAGGCGATAATACTAGTCTCAAGTCCTCTATGCCATGCACAATAGAAGGCTTTCAAGAATGGATGTCAAATAAAAGAGCAATGGGATTATCAGTTCTAAAATCCAAACTTGAAGATCTTATAAAAGGAAGGAAGGCATGCGTATTAGGAACAAGTACGAAGGGAGACGTAGAAGAAATACTAACATTATATTATAATAATGATATTTTGAAAACAGATACAAGTGATTTAGCAAGTATGCATAACAGGATAACAGGTGGAAGTTACAATTATGCACCAAAAACCAAGGAGTTTTTCAAGGATATTATTACAGGACAAAGAAAGAAGACTGTAGTAGTTTTAAAACCCTTAGTAAAGGAAGGAGCATGTTCTAATCCTTTCGAGTAAGATTGTAATAACTCCTATTATTTCAACATGTAATATTATAGTAATCTTATGGCCCAAATAAAGTTTGGTGACCATAACATATTAGAAAATGTTTTTACGGCCCAATGAAAATTGGTGACTGTAATATATGATTCTACGTCCCAATGAAAATTGGTGACTTTAATATATGATTCTACGGCCCAATGAAAATTGGTGACTGTAATATATGATTCTATGGCCCAATGAAAATTGGTGACTGTAATATATGATCCTACGGCCCAATGAAAATTGGTGACTGTAATAAAAACAACCAAAAAATTATGGAATTCTAGACAAAGACAAAAAACAGCTTGGAATTCTAGACAAAGACAAAAGACAGCTGGCATCAAAAGGAGTGGACGAAATAAAAAGAGAAAGCAGGAAGAAAAAGAAGACAGAAAAAAAAGAAGACAAAAGAAAAAGTGGCAAACGTTGAAAAAGAAGGCAGAAGAAAAAGAAGACAAAAGAAAAAGTGGCAAACATTGAAAAAGAAGGCAGAAGAAAAAAGAAGACAGAAGAAAAAGCGGAAAAAGTTGAAAAAGAAGGCATAAGAAAAGAAAAAGAAGACAGAAGACAAAAGAAGACAGAAGAAAAGAAAAAGAAGACAAAAGAAAAAGTGGCAAACGTTGAAAAAGAAGACAAACGTTGAAAAAGAAGACAAAGAAAAGAAAAAGGAATGGATCAAAGGAAAGAAAAGGAATATTATGTCGGGAAAGCATATTATCTAAGAGAAATCTCTCCCTCTATAAAAGAGGGGGATTGGAACAAAAAGATTATCAGTGTTTTTATGAGTTTAAAAAAATCCATTACTTGCTGAGCTATTTTCTCTTAGTTTTCATATACAAATTTCTTTTCTTTATACATTAATGGCAAGTTAAAAACCTCACATCTGCAATCTATAACAAGATAACATACAATTTATATATATATTTAAACTGAATTTCATATAGATCAAATACCTAATAAACATCTACTATTATAATAATTATAAAGATGAAGAAGCAAGGAACGGTAGATAGTCCGTTGAGATGCCTGAAATTGCAGAGCCCAAGATGACGGGGAAGTCGAAATAGGGCATAACATTCACCAGGGACTCCGGTGAGCTGTTCTTGATTCATCAACTTTATAATTGTTTAAATGGTTTTTGCTTATTTGGAATACGATTAATATGATAGGATGCTTAAATATGTAGAAATAACTGTTATGTGTAAATTGTTATGGATTGTAGAGAAATTATAAAATCATGTTTTATGATTTATATATCTGTGTGCCTTCCCTCTTTAGGGTTATCAGATATAAAAAATGATCCCCAATCAATCTGGTATAGGGATGAATTTTGGAGTCCTACATTGGTGTCTCTGTTGGCGTGAAAGGACGATACGCCGTTGAACAAGGCGTATCCCGCGGGCATATTTTAGTATGGTCGGGTCCAAATATGAGTAAAAAGGACTTTCACCTGTAGTATTATATAAATACAAATAAAATTAAATATATGTCTAATGGTCTTATTTTAAACTATATAATATTCAGCCAAGTCGGGATAAAAAAAATTATATTATCGATCTAATCTTAAATAAAATATAATATTAAACTACATAAAATTAGATGAATTTACACTCTCATGCTAAAACAAAATAAAAAAACTATTGATTCCGTTAAAAACATTAATATTATTGGATTGGGCTAAAATAATATAAAAAATTGAAAGAAAATTCGTTTGGACGGTATAATGTCTTTATGATAAAACAAAATAATATAATATTCGTTCGCTCTAAAACAAAGTAATATTCACCCGTGCTAAATTAAATTAAACAAAAAACTAAATATAATTAGCTGAACTTGGTTGATATAACGGGCCTAACTGTCTCGTATTAAAACAAAATTATAAATACTATTGATTTATTTGACAAAAAATACATTATTGAACCGGACTTACACAAATTAAATATTTGAAAGATAATTCGTTGGTCGATATGATGTCATGAGGCTGAAATAAAATAAATATTATTTATTTATTTTAAACAAAAAAAATATTCACCCAAGTCTAAAATAAAATTAAAAACAAACAATGTAACGGGCATGTGGCTAAAACAATATAATATATATTATTGATTTACGTTAAAATAAGGTTTAAATCCGAAATAAAAATAATTCTTATATCATTGATGAGGTTAAAATAAAATTAAATTCTATCTAATTAGTTAATATGTATAAGTGTAGTTTTAGAAAAGTGAGATAACTTGCATCTAAGCCTAATAGCAGCAAAAATATTAAAAGTTTGATAATAGATTTGTATGTAAAATATTTGGGTTATATAATTATGGATATTTTCAGTTTTAGTAATATTCATACTACTTTAATAAACGAAAATAGAGATGATCAGTATAATAGCTAAAAACTAAAATAAATCAATATATACAATTTATCCGAGCTAAAAAAATTATAAAATTGATTCATGATAAATTAAAATAAAAATAAGAAAATAATTAGACTAGTTAAAATAAAATAATAGGTATTTTTGCCCGAGCTAATTTTTTTTTTTACCATTAATATTTTTTTTACCATTATGTCGGACTTAAACGAATTAAATTAAAATAAATAAAATGTAAATATTTGGTTTTGCTCGATATAACAAACTAAAGATAATTTGTATATACTACTCGTCTGAATTAAAATTTAGGGATTTTTTTATAAATATTCAAATTGCAGAAAATATTTGCAAAAATACGGATCAACCTTATATGCAACCACATATGCAACCGTTGCAACCTCATATGCAACCCGCGTCTGTATTTTTGCTAATATTTTGTTAAAAGTGATATTTTTGGCAAATTTCCTAAAAATTATCTTTTAATTAAAATATAATTATCTTTTGCAAATACACATAAAAATATCAATAAAGTTACAATTTTCAATCATTTCATTTTTTAAAACTAAAATATCAATCACTTATACATCTATGTGTATATTTATAACTATTATCAAATCATATATTTAAATACTTCAAATAAATAACTTTTATAACATAAATTGGGGTTTTTTTCATAATAATCAAATTTTTCAAATATTTTCTTAAAAAAATACTATCACTTTTTAAGAATATTTACAAAAATACGTTCAACCATTTTCGCAACCACGTTTGCAACTTGAATTTATAAAAAAATTTGCAAAAATATGCTCCCATAAATTACAACCTAAAATGCAACATGAGATGCCACCAAAAATGCAATCTAAAACAGTTACACAATTTAAACTGAATTTCAACATATTATGCAACACCGTATTTTTGCAAATATTTTAAGAGTAAAATAATATTTTTGCAAATATTTTCAGAAGTTGGTAAAGTCGCAAATAATTTGATAAAAAATTGTATTTTTGATAAATTTCCTAAAGGTTTTACATCAAATTAAATTCAAAAAATTATATAATATTAAAAACAATTGTGCATCGCACGGATTTTAGACCAATATATATTATATATGTAAAGATACATGTATGGCTATATTTTATATAATATTTTTATCAAAATTTAAATTTATTATTTACATTTGAAAATGATTATATTATTGATTATATACAATCAGATTAAATTTATAATTATTAAAATTTAAAAACGTATTATTGCTAGTATAATTAAAATAATAATTCTAAAGGTACGAAATTAGTATCCAAAATAAATTTCAAATTTCACGTAATTTGAATTGTCAACTCAGAAATATCATGTCATTTATGATCAAATTTTGGTACCTTAATTTGATAACTCTAACACTGCTAAGTTGAACAAACTTTTAAATTTCAAAATTTCAAAATCGTATTATAAATTTCAAATTTTTTCCCAAACATTGAATAGAGACGAATTGATTAGAGCCGAGATGATGTAGATTTAAAATTTTATACTAAAGTCTACAACAAATTGAGGAAATTGTTTTATAATGGTCAACTCGAGTAGTCGGAAATTGAACTTAATTTTTTTTAAAAATTTAAGCGAGTATCGGCCGATCACTATAATACTGAAAACGAGTATTCAAAAAATCAGTTAATTACCCAAAATTTTGATATATAACCGAGTGATCCAATTTTCAAATTTTAGAACATGTGTCTCCATAAACTTTAGCAACAAGCCTACAAAATATTGTGAGAGCTATTAAACAATGTATTCATTCATCCATGTGATTCAACAGGAGTACTAACAAAATATGCCGATTACTTTAACTTTTTTTAAGTTGCTCGCACTATGCAGGTTTATCTGTCGATGTAGGGGTCGATGAATCTATCCCATCTTGGCTTCTTGCTCGACTCTCGTCAATGGATATGGCTCAGATTAGTACTGTTGTCAAGGTGTTACGGGGCATCTGGTTTTTCCAGAATAAGGTGTGGGAAAATAAGTTAGTTACAGCATCTCTGGCAATGGATTGGAGCGTCAAATGTATTGCAGATTGGAAACGTGTTAAAGAGTCTCGAGCTCCTCAGTTAAACCAGCTCCAAAAGTCGAGTTCTCAATACTCTATCCGATGGAAGAAGCCAGATGTTGGGTCATTTAAACTCAATGTGGATGCAACATTTCGAGTTGGAGCTTCTTCTTTCTATGTAGGGTTGGTGATTCGTGATCATGACGGTGCTTTTGTAGCTGCTAAATCTTTGTCGTATCCGATGATTTCTACGGTACTTGAAGCAGAGGTTGTAGCCATTCATGCAGATCTGTCTTGGCTATCCTCTCTTCGCTATACTTCAGTTTTCATCGAATCAGATTCTCTAGTTAATGTTCGTGCTCTCCAGTGCTCTCACGAGAATTTGTTAGAGGTTGACTGTTATTCCCAGTGGACTAACAATGAGATTTACAGAAGGGGGGTTGAATATAAATCTCAAAACTTTTTCAAGTTTTGAGCAGTTTCTAAGGCTAAGTGTTTAAGTGAACAAATGTGTGTGAATTGCTTGAAGCTGATACAGACAGATATATATTCAAACACAAATGTAAAGAACACAAAGAACTTAAAAACTTTTCTGGTGGATTTGTTGTTCCACCAGAGATGTGTTATTTCAGAAAATCTGTGATTCAAAGAATTAAATCACAGCTGCTTCCTAGTACAAACTAAATGATTTTCTCTCTTGATATTTCTAAACAGCTCTGGAAAATTCTCTTCTAATTACTAGCTGCTACTTGGTTTATATATCACCAAGTTTACAAGTGAAGACAAAACTGTAAAATACAATTGAAAGGATTCTTCACATGTTTCTTCTTCATTTCTCTATCTAATGCAATCTAGGATAATCTGTGAATCTTTGAATACTTCCTTGTTTGCATCAGAATGAGAATGCTGCATTTTCTTGATTCCTCCTAGAGGCTTCCACATTCCAGTTTATCTCTGTCAACCCATGTGCCTCTGTCAGCTTGTGAATTGTCACTATCAACTGCTAATGAACCAAGCATCCGTTGAAGCTTTCATCCGTTGATGCCTTATCCATTGAGGCTTTATCCATTGAAGCTTTATCCGTTGATGCATTATCAGTTGAAGTCTTTATCCGTTGAAGCACTTATCCGTTGATGGATATTATCCGTTGAAGCATTAGAGACATCCGTTGAAGCTTTGTTTCTTATCCGTTGAAGGTCTTCAATATCCGTTGATACTTCTTCACTCATACAAAATTACAAGGCATGAAATATTTACAATTAGCCCTCCTATTTGTATATCCATTAGTAGTCAACATGACTGATAATTTCCTACAATATCTAAGAATTACAACTTGAAACCAGAGAATGAAATGTGCTACAATACTAAACTTATTGCTAAGTAAAGCTACTCCTTCAACGGATAGCCAAGATGGTCTTATCCGTTGAGGCTACAAATACTAGATTTCTACTTAAGTGTTTTGTTTAACTTATCATCAAACTAATACACATATTCCTAACAATCTCCCCCTGTTTATGTCTACTAGAACTGTAGGCATAAATTTGGGTTTAGCTTGATGATAACAAAACACTTGACAAATATATAAACTGTAATAAAGCAGAAATTCAAAAAGTGCTACAAAAATGTATATGCTGAGATGGTATTGAAGAATTACATTATTTCCAAGGGTGCTCCTTTAGCCTGAGCAGATTAGTTTCTTTTTCTTTGATTCCTTGTTTTCTTTCCTAGCCTCCTGTCATTCTCCTCTATTTGAAGTTGAAGTTGTCTGTAGAATTCAGCTTCATCTTCTTCATTGATGTCTAATTTAGATTGCATATCCTTGAGAGTTTCATTACTGGCAATCTTGAGCTGATCTTCAATTCTGAAAAATCTTCTGACTCCTTTGTTGTCTCTGAAATCCATAAACCAATGAGGTGATTTGTGAATTGTAATTCCTCTTTCTTGAATGAGTAAAGTTCTAGGCAAAGCATTGGGCTCCCTCCAAGTTTTCCTTATGTTGGCAATCTTGTTGAGAATCTCAGTCTTGGCAGTCCTGGTAAAGCCAGGATCCCTTTGTATGGCTGAGTAGACTCTAATCAAGGTAGAGTAGCCTTCATTCAGAATTCTGTAAAGAGGTCAGGTTTTTTCCCCATCTCCTTTGTATTTGAACACTAGTCTTTCTGGTAGCTGTCTGTAGGCAGCTATTCCCCTTACTTCCTCCAGCTCATCCAGATAGAGTTCAATGTCTGAAAATTCTTTTATGTCACAGATGTGAACATAATCATCTTTAGAGGCTTGAGGTTTAGGCTTAGGCTTCTGTGTGAATTTGATTGAGGCTCTAGAGGGTGCTGATTTGATTCTTCTTTTCTGCTTCTTTGATGGTGGAGAAGAGGTTAGGAAGGTGGGCAATTTGATGGTGTCCCAATCAATTGGTTCCTCCTTGGGACTGATTGTTTTACCATGAATGTTCATGAAGGGGTCAGGCACAATGGGCTCAGAAATAGAGGGTAGTGGTTTGGATATTGATTGGGTTTCTTCAGTCTTATCTACCATTTTTCTCTTTGCATTGACCTTCTTTCTGTTCTCTTTCTGCCATTCTTCTCTTCCCTTACTTCTTTCCTCCATCTCAGTACCAACCATGTCCCCCATAGCTTCATCTTCACTTTTGTCTTCAATTTCTTTCTGTTCTTCAGCCTGACTTGACTTTAGCTGTTTTCCAAGCTTTGCTTGTGCTCTTTTTCAGCCTTTAACTGTTTGGATTCTTCCTTCAACCTTCTGGTTTCTTCCCTCTTGGCTATTGAGAATTCGGGATGTCCTTGCATCACACATATGCTCTTTCCCTCTCTGAAGTTAATAGCCATGTTTCTCCTTACAGCCACATCCATGGTCTCTTTGAGATATGAGATACTGCTACCCAAAAACTTGTCCTCATCAGCCTTTGGAAGAGGAAAATCCACTTCTTTCAGAGGATTCTTTGTAGAGTCCTTATTGGATCTGTTGTTGGGCTTGAGGACCATAGGTTTCAAATCCTTGGAAGAAGTCTCTCCAACCTTATTCCTCCCTACTGGCTTGAGTTCCATAATAATTGATTCCACTTTTGTGTTGTGCTTCACAGATTGTGATTGAGAAGTTGTAGAACCAAATATTTGTTGCATCTTTTCATCAATCTTCTTCCTTTGCTCTTTGACTTGCAATTCAGCTGCTGCTATCTGGATTAGATCAATTCCATCAAGCTTTCTTTTGAGTTGAATAATTGGAGAAGTGGTGATGACAGGAACTAGCACTTGAGAAATTTGAATTGTTGTTGATGGCTCTCCTTCCCCTTTCCCTTTATTCTCCCCCTTTTTGTTATCATCAAGGGTAGGAGTCAAGCCTTGTGCATTGGCCAGCTGCATGAGTAGATTTGTTTGAGTTTGTTGATTCTGAAGAATTGTGACCATAGAATCTTCAATGATTTGAACCCTGTTTTCCAATCTGGCCAGTCTCTTGTCAGCATCAGATTCTTTCCTCAGTCTCCCCAACAAATCTTGCTTAGTACCATAAGGTATGACTGAATCCAACTTCTCAGCATTGTAGGATTTCAGATCAGCAATGTCCTGTTTGAGCTCATCCATACTTAGATTTTGTTGGAAATGCTGCAACTGCAAGAGATGCAGAGATTCCAGATGAGCTTGAAGAATTGCCTTGGTACCAGCATCTGTAGTCTCCTGAAGGGCCTGCTGAATTTTCATGACTTGTCTAATCAAAGTGACACTAAACTCTCTTGGTGTTGAGGCTTTTGCCCATGCCCATTCAGGAAGATCAGGAACAGAACTTGGGCCTGCTACTCCCCCTAAGTTCATGCTCTCATTCAAAGAATTAGAGTCATCATCATTAGAATGCACTCCAAATTCTTCAGATGGCTCACCAGCTTGAGAAGGCAGCCTGTTAACAGCAGCTTTGTCTCTGAGAAGAGATTCTGAAGTGTGTACAATGTGTAATGTCTGTTCTGCCTCTATATTGCCCTGAGCAGCCAATAATTGATAGGCTGAAACAGGATGAGTAAAAGTGTCAGCATCCAAGGAAATGTTATCAATTGCAGCTTTGAAATGTTGCTAAAATTGTCTTTCCTTTTCTGCATCATCCACTTTCATTGACTCACTAGCAATGGCTGGATCCACCCTTATAGCTTCTGTACCTGCCTTTCTCTTTTTTTCTCTATTTTCTTGCATCAGGGGCTCCCCCTGGCTCACACACACCCTCACATCCTCACCCTCACCTTCTAAGGTGGCACTCCCCTCACTCACTTTTGCCATGCTGGAAGAAATAGCATGCATATGGTGACTCTCAACCTCTCCTTTTGCCTGGGAGCAACCCAGCCTCTCACTCAAAAGATCACTCCCTTCCCTCAAACCTAAAAGTGATTGTACAGTTGCCATGTCCTCTACAGTTGGTATTGTTTCTGTTATATGTGTAGAGACCATCAACGGATAGGGAGTATCCGTTGAAGTGGAAACTGATGGTATCAACGGATAACTGCTGTTAAGCTTATCCGTTGAAGAACAACCACTTGTCAACGGATGAGAGATATCTGTTGAAGAAGGAAAAGATGTAGATATAGAAAGTGACATAATTGTTGAATCTGTGGGAATTGATTTTAAGTGAGGTAACACAGATTCTTCAACTACATCTGAAAGAATTGGCTGATGATCCAACAAATCATCTAAAAGATGATGATCATCAGGAATTGATGTGAATATCATATCCACATCCAGAGAGGGTGATGGAGAGTTTGATGATTGATGTGTTTCTATTATGAGAGAATGGGGCTGTGATTCCACATTTGCTGGAATCACATCAAGCTGAATTTGTGAAGGCTCAGATACAGGTGGATGTATCTGTGCTGTGTGTGTCCCTTGTGTGGAAACTAGGGTCTTGGCCTTCTTCTTCCTTGAAAAGGCTTTAATTGGTGAATGTGTGGCTTCAGTGTCCCTCCCTCTTTTGTTCTGTGTCCCTGGTTGGGGACTATTTTCAATAGTTACATCCTTTTGGGAGGATGCAACTAGGGATGTGTTGGACTCCTTTTGAACCATCACAGTCTTTTGAGAGACTGTGGCTTGGCTGGCTTGGGTACCACTCACCTCTCCCACCTTATCCTGGGGGGTTTCTTGATGTTCACCCCTCCCCTCACCACTCACACCCTGTTCACTCCCTTCAGGGTTTATGGTAGTTGTTACAACTGTTGTCTTTTGAGAAACAACAGAGGTAGGTTTCTTTGACTTGAGTTTTAAAACTTTGGTTTTGGTGGCTTTGGCAGGAACCTGTTTGGACAAAGACACAGATTCCATGGCCACACTAGAGGGCAAAGAAACAATGGGGTTGGAAATAGTAGGAGTTATAGAAGTGTTTACCTCACTTACCTGTGGTGCATTCATGATTGGCAAGTATACCAATGGCACCTGGCTGTTGAGGTTCATTCTCAAAAGGTCTGCAAGGACCCTTTTCTCTTGTGCCCAACATTTGAGTTTATTATTCTCATTTGATATAACCAAACCTTCAGCAACATGGTTAGCCAATAACATAAAGAATCTAGCATAGTAGATGTTATGTGGTCTATTAGCTTTGTTACCTTATCTGGATCCTAATTCTAGCATAACACAGTTGCTAAAATTAAAGTACCTATCAGAAACTAGCATATAGAGCATATTAACAAGAGATGAAGTTATGGCATCAAAATTGCTAATCTTCCCAGAGAAAACCCTGATAAAGGCATCTCCAAGAAAATTCCATTCTTTCCTAAGGCCTTTCCTTCTAATACTACCTAAACTAGCAGAATCAAAAACATAGCCTATGGAATCTAACATAGCAGATACATCTTTATCAGTGTGTGGTGTCATGGCATTATTCTCAGGCAACTTAAAGCAAAACTGTATATCATCACAGTTAATGCAATATACCTTACCTTTGAGAGAGAAGGCAATAGTCATATCTGTGGAGTTGAACTCTGCAGTTGTCCAAATCACCTCACAGTAGATGGTAGGGGCTTCCAGCATTGCATAGCTTAGTTTGCAGTTTTTGATGAAGTCCATCATCTTGTGATAATCAGAATGGGCTTCATTCTTTTCAACCAAGGCTACGAAATTATTCTTTTCATAAACAAATCCTGTTTGAGACATAATTTTGACTACTGGTGCCATTGTTGTGAGTAGAGGTTGTAGAGAAAAACTTGAGAATTTTTTTGGGAGACAAGGAGAATAAGAATTGCAAGAAAGCATAAAGTGAAAATAAGAGTTCAATTGGGCTTTTATACTTTCTTGAATTAAAATGTAAATAAAATGATTAAATGATACTTTTAAGTAAGTTACAGCCATTCAAGAATAAATAAAACTGTAGAAATTCTGAAAACTACCTTAAATACAAAGATATACAACACTGTATATTTGTATCAACGGTTGAGTAAAAGAATCAACGGCTGTGACTCACTTATAGTAACTGATGTGACACTTCAATGGATAAGGTAAATAGTTATCCGTTGATGATCAACAACATTTTATCCGTTGAAGGATAAAATTACCAGAAATGTATTTGTCTTTCAACGAATAATGAACATCCGTTGATAGAGCAATTTTGGCTTTCAACGGATAGGGAATATCCGTTGATAGGATAAGTCTTACTTAAAGCCAACTTTGTTCTTGCAGCAAATTCATTTCAGGCTTCAAGGCAGATTATATAGATGACATAAATTATGAATAATTAAGCATACCTAACTCACTTACTAATCTTGTGAATGTTGATTCATCAAGTGGCTTGGTAAATATGTCTGCAATCTGCTTTTCACTTGGAACAAAATGAAGTTCCACTGTATCTTTCATCACATGTTCCCTAATGAAGTGGTACTTGATATCAATGTGCTTGGTTCTTGAGTGTTGCACTGGATTTTCAGTAATGGCAATGGCACTTGTGTTGTCACAGAATATTGGAATTTTGTCAACAGTCAGACCATAGTCAAATAGTTGATTCCTCATCCATAATATCTGTGCACAGCAACTACCAGCAACAATGTACTCAGCTTCAGCTGTTGATGTGGAAACATAATTCTGCTTCTTGCTGAACCATGACACAAGCTTGTTCCCTAGAAATTGACAGGTACCAGTTGTGCTTTTCCTGTCTATTTTGCAGCCTGCATAATCTGCATCTGAGTAGCCAATTAGATCAAAACCAGACTCTCTAGGGTACCAAATTCCTAGATTTGGAGTCCCTTTGAGATATCTGAAAATTCTTTTAATAGCCACTAAGTGAGATTCTTTAGGGTCATCTTGAAATCTAGCACAGAGACATGTAGAAAACATTATATCAGGTCTACTAGCAGTTAAATATAAAAGTGAGCCAACCATGCCTCTATAACTTGAAATATCCACAGACTTTTCAGCCTTGTTTAATTCAAGCTTGGTGGCAGTGGCCATGGGAGTTTTTGCAGATGAACAATCCATTAAGTCAAACTTCTTTAAAAGATCATAAATGTATTTAGTTTGACTAATGAAAATTCTATCACTAACTTGTTTAACTTGTAAACCAAGAAAACAAGTTAGCTCTCCCATCATGCTCATTTCATATTTACTTTGCATTAACTTAGCAAACTTTTTACAAAGCTTATCATCTGTAGATCCAAATATAATATCATCTACATAAATTTGAACAAGTATTTTAGAGCCATTAACATTTCTAAAGAAGAGAGTTTTGTCAACAGTACCTCTTGTGAAGTGATTATCTAGAAGAAATTTTGACAAAGTCTCATACCAGGCTCTAGGTGCTTGCTTTAGTCCATAGAGTGCTTTCAACAGATAATACACATAGTCTGGAAAATTTGGATCTTCAAATCCTGGAGGTTGGCTTACATAAACTTCTTCCTCTAATTCCCCATTTAGAAATGCACTCTTGACATCCATTTGATAGACTTTGAAATTGGAATTAGCTGCATAGGCTAGAAAGATTCTGATGACTTCAAGTCTGGCAACTGGAGCAAATGTTTCATCAAAATCTATTCCCTCTTGTTGAGAGTAGCCTTTAGCAACCAATCTGGCTTTATTCCTTATGACAATGCCATTTTCATCCATCTTGTTTCTGAATACCCATTTTGTGTCAATAGAACTCTTGTTCTTTGGCTTGGGTACCAGCTTCCATACTTTGTTTCTCTCAAATTGGTTTAGCTCTTCTTGCATTGCTAAAATCCAATCTGGATCCAATAGAGCTTCTTCCACTCTCTTAGGTTCCTCCTGTGATAGAAAGCTACTATACAGACATTCATCTTGAGTAGCCCTTCTAGTTTGCACTTTAGATGTAGCATCGCCAATGATCAGTTCAAAAGGGTGATTCTTGGTCCATTTCCTTTGAGGTGGTAGATTAGCTCTATATGAAGTTGCCTCAGTATTGTCATGATGTGAAATAGAATGTTGATTGGTTGAAACTCCCCCTGAGTTGCTGATCCTTTGAAAGGAATTGGGAGCTCTATCAACTGATGAAGTGAATTGATTATCCGTTGACAGACTGTGATCGACGGATGCTTCATTATGAACTTCAACGGATGATGCACTTTGTCTTTCAACGGATGCTGCATTGCTTCTTTCAACGGAAGCTGAATTATGACTTTCAACGGATGCAACATTCTGTGCATTATCCAAAGGCAGATTCTGAATTCTTCTTGAGATGCCTTCTTCATCATTCTCATCTTCACTATCATCACAATATATCTCAATGTTGTCAAATTTGAGCCCTTCATGATGTCCCTCATCTGTTAGCCCATCAATCTTTTTATCATCAAACACAATATGCACAGATTCCATGACAATGTTTGTTCTTAGATTGTAGACCCTATAAGATTTTCCAGCAGAATAACCAACAAATATTCCTTCATCAGCCTTTGCATCAAACTTCCCTTTGTGATCAGATTGATTCCTTAAGATGTAACATTTGCAACCAAAGACATGTAGAAAGTTTAAAGTTGGTTTTCTTCTCTTGAATAGTTGATAGGGAGTCATGCCTTTTGCCTGATTGATTAGAGAAATATTCTGAGTGTAACATGCACAGTTAACAGCCTCAGCCCAAAAGTAAGTTGGGAGTTTTGACTCTTCAAGCATTGTCCTTGCAGCTTCAATTAGTGATCTGTTCTTCCTTTCCACCACACCATTTTGTTGTGGAGTCCTTGGAGCTGAGTACTCATGCATGATCCCATTTTCTTCACAGAACAACTTCATGGTTGAATTCTTGAACTCAGTTCCATTGTCACTCCTAATATTCCTTACTTTGAAATCAGGATGATTGTTGACTTGCTTGATATGATTGATAATGATTTCACTAGCTTCATCCTTTGATCCAAGAAAATAGACCCATGAAAACTTAGAGAAATCATCAACAATCACTAGGCAATATCTTTTCCTTGAAATTGACAATACATTGACTGGTCCAAAAAGATCCATGTGTAGCAGTTGTAATGGTTCATCAATTGCAGATTCAAGCTTCTTACTGAATGATACTTTCTTCTGCTTTCCTTTCTGACAAGCATCACACAGTCCATCCCTTGTGAATTCCACTAGAGGCATTCCTCTAACTAAGTCCTTTTTGACTAGATCATTCATTGTCTTGAAATTCAAATGGGATAGCTTCTTGTGCCATAGCCAACTTTCAACTGCACTTGCTTTGCTGAAAAGACAAGTAATGGATTCTGCATCTGTAGAGTTGAAGTCAGCTAGGTACACATTTCCTTTTCTAACTCCAGTTAGAACCACTTTATTGTCCTTCTTACTTGTGACAATACAGGCTTCAGAATTGAAGGAGACAGTATTCCCTCTGTCACAAAGTTGACTGATGCTCAATAAGTTGTGTTTGAGACCATCAACCAATGCAACTTCATCAATGATGACATTTCCTTTTGAAATCAAGCCATATCCCATAGTGAATCCTTTGATGTCGTCTCCAAAGGTTATGCTAGGGCCAGCTCTCTCCTTAAACTCTGTGAGCAGGGTGAAATCTCCTGTCATGTGTCTTGAACAACCACTATCCAAGTACCATAGATTCCTTCTTTGTCCCTGCACACAACAAAATCAATCAAGTTAATTTTGGTACCCAAGTTTCCTTGGGTCCAGCCTTGTTAGTCTTTTTCCTAGACGTCATTCCTCCTGCATCTTTTGATTTAGGTAACTTTGGGTCAACCTTGATCTCAGATGTGGCTGGTTGAAGTATAGGGTTAGCCACAGAATCATTTAGCACATTTGATCGATAAAGCATAGATTGTGCAAACATGTTATTCCACATAGGCATATTGTATGGCATGTGAGGCATACTAAATGCAGTAAAATAGGGATTATTAATATATGGCATGTTTGCAAGATGTGCATGAGGATTCTGATGAGACATAACAGGCATAACATGCAGAGGTGACATAGACATGTTAGGCATGGAGGGATTTGAAGGCATGGGAGCATTTTTAACAGATTTGCAATTATCAGATAGGTGATTAACACTTTTACAATGCACACAGCTTTTTCTAGGAGCATACCTATCAGGTGTGTAATTGTTATATTTATTAATCCCTACCTTCCCATTTCTTTTAGATTTTCTTTTAGTTTCCTTCTTATCCTCAACCAACCTAAGCCTATTTTTCAGCTGATCTAAAGTCATGTGTCCTATATTCACCTTACTGACATCTTTGGATGTGCTGGCTCCTTCTTTGACAAAGTTCTTGAGAGTTAAATCATTCTTCTTATTAAGATTTTTATTACTTGCCTGTTTTAATTGATGAGCCTTCAACGGATGCTCTTTTTCTTCCTTCAACGGATAACTTTCATCATCCGTTGATTCCACATCCGCTGACAATCCATCAATTAATTCTAACTTCTTTTTGTTTTTCTTCCAGGCATCCTCACAGAATGATTCAATTCCCTGAACCTTGGCAATTTGAACACCAACATCCCTAGATGTTTTCCAGGCCTTGATTACCTCTTGCTCACTTTCTAACTGTTTAGAAAGAATTTTTACTTTCTTAACAGCTTCTTCTAGTTCACTCTCAACAGTCAAGCATTTAAGTTTAATCTTTTCAAGCTCAATTACCTGACTCTCTAACACAGCATTCCTATCACTTAAAAATACATTATTTTCTTTGATCCTAGTGTTTTCTTTAGCTAGTGATTTAAGAGAAACACGCAAATGATATAATTCATTGGACATATCATTTATGGCTTCATAGCATTCATGTTTAGAAAGCTGAGAGAGATCAGTAGTAATTACGTGGTTGCTTGATGAACTAGTTTCATTTTCATCAGAATTAGCCATCAGGGCTAGGTTGACATATTCCACATCATCATCTTCATTTACCCCATCTGCTGCCCAATCATCTTGAGTGAGAAAAGCTCTTTCCTTTTGTTTGAGCAAATCAAAATACTTCTTTTTTGTAATCAACTTGCTCAAATTTCTTTTTCTCAGAATTTGGCTTCCTACACTCACTTGCAAAGTGTCCACTAATGCCACAGTTGTAACATTTGAACTTTGATTTGTCCACCATGTTTTTGTTTGGCTTAGTGAACTTTATGTTTTTCCTGAACTTCATCTTTGCAAACCTCCTGGACAGAAAGGCCAGATGTTCATCAATATCATCAGATTCATCCTGATTGGAATTGTCTTCATCCTCAGCAACTTGCTATTTACCCTTGCTTGATTCTGATTTGCTTGTGCCAATTTTGAGACTTAGCATTGTCTTTTCCTCATTTCTGGCTTTAACTTTTTCACTGTCAGCTACAAGTGCAACTGATCCTCCTTTTCTCTTTCCCTTTTCCAACAGCTCATCTTGCTCCATCTCAAGTTCATAAGTCTTCAAAATTCCATATAATATTTCAAGTGTGAAGTCCTTATAATCTTGAAAATTTCTTAGAGAAACAGTCATAGGCTTCCATTCCTTTGGTAGAGACCTTAGAAATTTTAAATTGGAGTCCTTGACTTGGTACACTCTCCCATACAACTTTAATCCATTCAATAGTTTCTGAAATCTGTTAAATGTATCATTCAATGATTCTCCTTCTTCAAAATGAAAATATTCATATTGTTGAATGAGAAACAACATTTTGTTTTCTCTAACTTGCTCAGTGCCTTCACAGATAAGCTGCACAGTATCCCAAATTTCCTTAGCAGTTTGGCTGTTGATGACATTGTCAAATATATCTTGATCCAGGCCATTAAACAGAATGTTCATGGCTTTCTTGTCCTTGTGGACCTCTTCAATATCTTCAACAGTCCATTCTGCCTTTGGCTTGGGAATAGACTGTCCAACAACAACTGTAGCAGTAGCAGCTGTGGCCACCTTGTGTGGGATGTGAGGACCATTCTCAATACAGTTGATGTAGCTTTCATCTTGAGAGAGAAGATGTAAATGCATCTTCACCTTCCAGTGATAGTTATCTCTTTCCAGGATTGGAATCTTTACACCAATATCCTTCTTACTCATGATGTTAGCAAAATAGATCTTTAAACTCTTTGTATGTTAAGAGCTCGCTCTGATACCAATTGTTATTCCCAGTGGACTAACAATGAGATTTACAGAAGGGGGGTTGAATGTAAATCTCAAAACTTTTTCAAGTTTTGAGCAGTTTCTAAGGCTAAGTGTTTAAGTGAACAAATGTGTGTGAATTGCTTGAATCTGATACAGACAGATATATATTCAAACACAAATGTAAAGAACACAAAGAACTTAAAAACTTTTCTGGTGGATTTGTTGTTACACCAGAGATGTGTTATTTCAGAAAATCTGTGATTCAAAGAATTAAATCACAGCTGCTTCCTAGTACAAACTAGATGATTTTCTCTCTTGATATTTCTAAACAGCTTAGGAAAATTCTCTTCTAATTACTAGCTGCTACTTGGTTTATATATCACCAAGTTTACAAGTGAAGATAAAACTGTAAAATACAATTGAAAGGATTCTTCACATGTTTCTTCTTCATTTCTCTATCCAATACAATCTAGGATAATCTGTGAATCTTTGAATACTTCCTTGTTTGCATCAGAATGGGAATGCTGTATTTTCTTGATTCCTCCTAGAGGCTTCCACATTCCAGTTTGTCTCTGTCAACCCATGTGCCTCTGTTAGCTTGTGAATTGTCACTATCAACTGCTAATGAACCAAGCATCCGTTGAAGCTTTCATCCGTTGATGCCTTATCCATTGAGGCTTTATCCGTTGAAGCTTTATCCGTTGATGCATTATCAGTTGAAGTCTTTATCCGTTGAAGCACTTATCCGTTGATGGATATTATCCGTTGAAGCATTAGAAACATCCGTTAAAGCTTTGTTTCTTATCCGTTGAAGGTCTTCAATATCCGTTGATACTTCTTCACTCATACAAAATTACAAGGCATGAAATATTTACAATTAGCCCTCCTATTTGTATATCCATTAGTAGTCAACATGACTGATAATTTCCTACAACATTTAAGAATTACAACTTGAAACTAGAGAATGAAATGTGCTGCAAAACTAAACTTATTGCTAAGTAAAGTTACTACTTCAACGGATAGCCAAGATGGTCTTATCCGTTGAGGCTACAAACACTATATTTCTACTTAAGTGTTTTGTTTAATTTATTATCAAATTAATACACATATTCCTAACATTGACCATGTGTTGGAAGCTTGTCGTAGTATTCTTGATTCTTTTCCGGGCTTTTCCATCTCGTTTGTTAAAAGACAATCGAACAAGGTTGCTCACTTAGTAGCATCTTTACCTTATTCTCTAAATTGTCCTTATATTGTTATGTATTCTTCAGATATATTGTTGGAGGCTATTTTGTCTGATGTTTCTTAATAATGCAAGCTGCTTTATTAAAAAAAAAAGAATATTCTAAAATTAATGGCAATTGGGCCTCGACTTAGTATTCAAAACTTTACATTATTAGGCATTACAAAACAACCAAGATCACTTGTGCGCATTTAGGCACACACTAGAAAATTCTATTTAGAGTAACTCTAACTATTCAAGATCCTAAATTAAAATTTAAGGAATCTTGTAATAAAATAGAACTCCAACAACATCAAAGGTTCTTATTTATAAGTAACCATTAGTGATAACTTACCTTCATTTTAATAATAAAAAAAATCATTTTTCTCTCCTTTTCCATATCAAATGCATAACTAGAGTTTAAATATAATATTAAAATATTACTATGATACATTTATAAGAAATATTGTTAGAGTTGATATTAAAAATCCTAAAATTCTAGAATTCATTTTTATAATAATATTTTTAAAGAACATGTTAGAACTGTATTGGAGATGCTGTTACAAATTAGTAGAAAATAGTATAATCGAAAACTCTTGGATGCCCGCCTAAACTTAACATAAGGCCCCTTAAAAGTAATTGGTTCCGGTGAAATATCCCAACACTATTCCAGGAATTGTCAAAAGAAATCAAACAAGTTAGAGGTACAAAAAATTACTATTGCTAAAGAAAGATGATACACAACATGATTCACTTTGTAAAAATGAAAATTTAATTCAAAGTTTGAGGCACCGGTACATATTTTTAATGAAATAAATTTTCTGACGTATCATATTATTCTTATAAAAATTCCTTATATTACTAAAACCAGAAATTTATTAAACATTTTAATGCATCACAAAATAACAACAATATGGTTCGAACCGTGAATGAAGAGCCAATAGACCGAAAACCACATAATTGGTCAGATCCCAATTTCATTGACCTTTATGCCTGTGAATGGCCCTGATTATCTTTTTCTTAAAACAAATGCCTTTTCAAATCTACCCTTTAATTTTTTCATTACAATAATCATTGCTTATCATACAAATTTACAAACTCAAAAAGCAAGAATATAACTGAATATTTTCAATATTTAGAATAAAAATCATAATAAACAACAAATAGTTAACATAGGATTTGAAATTCAAATTACATTGAATAAACATTAAACTCTAATACAAACAATTATGACGGAGAAATCAATGAGAGCCCCACAACACAATCTATTTTCATATTGTAAAATTCAACGGCCATGATCATCATCTCTTCTCTCCATCTCAACGGCCAGATCTATCCTCCACCTAGTTTTGACCGCTACACTTCAAACATTTCTTTCTCTTCTGGTGTGCGCTACTATAAAAACATAAACAAACAACAAAAGTATCATACATACAAACACAAACAACATTGTAACTCAGTGATCCAAGACTTCTCCATGGCAACATCAACAGCTCCATCTTCCTCCTCGTTGACTCTCTCCCAATCTCTCTCTAAATCTCTCTCGATCTCTCCCTCTTTCTCCGCCATTTCTCCCCACCCACATCGAATCTCTCTCCCCACACTCTCCCTCTCCACCACCTCTCTCAAATGCAGTCGGCGCGTGGGGTCACGCGCCGCCGCGATCAGGGCGTCATCATCGGCGGTGGATGTCGAGGAAAAAACAGAAACTGGGTTGGTGGAGAAATCGGTGAACACGATCAGGTTCTTGGCGATTGATGCAGTGGAGAAAGCGAATTCGGGTCATCCGGGTCTACCCATGGGTTGTGCACCCATGGGTCATATATTGTACGATGAGATAATGAAGTATAATCCTAAGAACCCGTATTGGTTTAACAGAGATCGGTTTGTTTTGTCTGCTGGACATGGGTGTATGTTGCAGTATGCTCTTCTTCACTTAGCTGGTTATGACAGTGTTAAGGTATTTAAACCTCTTTAAAGTAATATTGTCGGGACTTTTGCCGGTTTATTACTTTGCCCTAAAAATACAGTATGTTCGAGACCGGAAAAAAATATTATTTTAGTGAGGTTATTACTTTATCGATTATTACTCCATCGAGGTTTAACTGTATATCTACAACTTATGTTTTTTTATGTTTTGTCAACTATGTTTTTCTTGATAATATATGTTGAAATTTAAATGTTATTGAGTTTGTAAAGATTAAACAGGGTGGCGGTTTTGATATGGTGTTGTTATAAGTTAGTTGTGTCGTGTCAGATGTCATTTTCGAGTTTTGACTAAAATTGAGTAGAGTTATTGTGCTGGAAAAATTGTAGTGTAGTTCAGTTTTTACGAGCATTTTGTCCATGCAGAATTATGTTTTAGTTGTCTATGCAGCTTGTGGTCACATTTATATGCACTAGAGATTATCTGTAGAGACCTCTAAATTGTGAGAATCAGAGAATGTAGATGGGAAACATTTCATTTTAATTAGTTGGTGAACTTAAGCAGGGACGAAACCAGAATTTTTTCATGGAATGGAACTTTAAGTAACTATTTTGAATGCCGAAGTACATGAGAAATTGTTGGTTAGAGGGAGCGGAATAATATAAATTATGAATATTTATATATGAAAACTACTGATTTTTGAGATTTTTAATTGTGCGGAACTTAGAAACCTCATATTATTAATTTTAAACATAAAAGTAGGGATATATGAAGTTTTAGGGGAGGTTTTGGGTCCGTCACAACTCATAAGACTGGTCAGCTTAGTGCAGCTTAAAGTGGAAATGTACGTATAAACTCCTTCATCACCTTTGGATAGGAGAAGAGTAAGGATAAAGTTTATTAGTACGTTTTAATATGTACTTATAAGATATTTGGTGCCAAGTTGTGAAATTGTGCAAGTATGTTTGTGTTTCTTAATGTTCACGTTTTGACAACTTATTAGGAAGAAGACTTGAAAAGTTTCCGTCAGTGGGGAAGCAAAACACCTGGTCACCCTGAAAACTTTGAGACTCCTGGCATTGAAGTCACGACTGGTATTATCATAAACCTTTCGTATCACATTATTCACTAGTCTTTATTGCTTCATTTTTTCTTATTCCATTTTCCAAAAGTATATGTTTTACTTTTCTCCTTATTTTTTTTGGTGTAGGTCCCCTTGGCCAAGGTGTTGCAAATGCAGTTGGTTTAGCTGTTGCGGAGAAGCATTTAGCTGCTCGATTTAACAAACCTGGCAGTGAAATTGTTGATCACTACACGTAATCAGCTTGATTTTTTTTTTAATTTCTAACTTTTGCTTTTTTTATGTTCTCCCTGAAAGTCAGACATTGCAAAAGCATACAAGCATATAACCTGCCCACATAAATAATGAAGTGAGATTTCTAATTTTGTTTTTGTTTTTGTTCATTTTTATAATTTTGGTTTTAGGTATGTGATACTCGGAGATGGTTGTCAAATGGAAGGAATTTCTAATGAAGCTTGCTCCCTCGCTAGTCATTGGGGACTTGGGAAGCTGATTGCATTCTATGATGACAACCACATTTCAATTGACGGTGACACGGCTATTGCATTCACTGAATCTGTTGATAAGCGCTTTGAAGGACTTGGTTGGCATGTCATATGGGTAAAGAATGGTAACACTGGATATGATGAGATCCGTGCTGCTATAGAGGAAGCTAAAGCTGTTACAGACAAACCTACTTTAATTAAGGTTTCTCTATCCACCTTATGAGTTGTTGCAAGCTAAGTTTTGTTTTTTGGATATATATATGGCTTACTTGTATTTGTTGTTTAACACAGGTCACCACTACAATTGGTTTTGGGTCACCTAACAAAGCTAACTCATACAGTGTACATGGAAGTGCATTGGGTGCCAAAGAAGTTGATGCCACAAGGAAGAACCTTGGTTGGCCACATGAGCCATTCCATGTGCCAGAGGATGTTAAAAAGTATTTACGTGCAATAATTTATTTACGTTTAAATTATTTGTGTCTATAGAATTGTATTTAGATCCCTCATCTACCCTTAAATGTGGCAGGCATTGGAGTCACCATACCCCTGAAGGTGCTGCTTTGGAAGCTGAATGGAATACCAAATTTGCGGAGTATGAGAAGAAATACAAAGAAGAAGCCCAAGAACTGAAATCTCTTATTAGTGGTGAACTTCCGGTTGGTTGGGAAAAGGCTCTTCCAGTAAGTGGTTATTTGTTTCAATCTGTAATATATAGTGTACACCTGAGTAGACCAATATGAACTATAATGGACGTAGTTTTTTTTAATCCTGAACGAAAGTATATATTTTCTGATGACAAACCCTTCTTCTTAGAATTATACTCCAGAAACCCCAGGGGATTCCACTCGTAATCTTTCTCAGACAAACCTGAATGCCCTTGCAAAAGTTCTTCCTGGACTTTTAGGGGGAAGTGCAGACCTTGCTTCTTCGAATATGACACTGCTAAAAATGTTTGGTGACTTTCAAAAGGACACCCCCGAGGAACGTAATGTACGATTTGGCGTTAGGGAACATGGAATGGGTGCTATATGTAATGGAATCGCTCTCCACAGTCCTGGCCTCATCCCCTATTGTGCTACCTTCTTTGTTTTCACGGACTACATGCGAGCAGCCATGAGGCTTTCGGCATTATGTGAAGCTGGAGTCATCTACGTGATGACTCATGATTCCATTGGGCTAGGAGAGGATGGGCCAACTCACCAACCTATTGAGCATATAGCAAGCTTCCGGGCAATGCCAAACATTCTGATGCTCCGACCAGCTGACGGGAACGAGACTGCTGGTGCATACAAGGTTGCAGTTCTCAACCGAAAGAGACCTTCGGTTCTAGCCCTCTCTCGTCAAAAGCTTCCTAATCTCCCTGGAACATCAATTGAAGGAGTCGAGAAAGGTGGGTATATTATTACTGATAACTCTTCAGGTAACAAGCCTGATATTATCTTGATTGGAACTGGCTCCGAACTTGAAATCGCTGCAAAAGCAGCTGATGAGCTGAGGAAGAGCGGAAAGACAGTTCGGGTTGTGTCATTTGTATCTTGGGAGTTGTTTGACGAGCAATCTGCTGCATACAAAGAAAGTGTGCTGCCAGCTGATGTATCAGCTAGGGTGAGCATAGAAGCTGGAACAACATTTGGGTGGGAGAAGATCGTGGGATCCAAGGGAAAGGCGATTGGTGTAGATCATTTTGGAGCAAGTGCACCAGCAGATAAGATATATAAAGAATTTGGATTAACCGTGGAAGCTGTGATCGCAGCAGCCAAGGCATTGTGTTAAAGCAACTGAGTATTGTAGTGCTGCTACTACCTTTTTTTGTCATTTTGTTTTTATCCGTGATTCTTCATGGAATTTCTGCCTCACTATCGGGTTCAAGACAGTTTGTTTTCAGATTGAGAATGTAGCTTTTGAGTAATCTTTGACAGTTCAAAATTCAATTTGACCTTAGACCTGCAGTTTTACCATCTGTGTTGTGCCATTAACCTTCCATACTATGATTTGGAATGTGATATGTTCTTGTTGATTTACTTTACAATAATGAAAAAGAGCTTTTGCCTGCATTATATGTTTAATATAATGAATCCACTTTGAATTATAGCCGGTTTAAGAAAAGAAGGGCCTTATAAACTATGTTTGTATTGAACAAGTCAAGTTTTAGTCTAAAACAAGGTTTATAAACAAGTTTTAGTACTTGGGTGTATTTCAGATCCTAAAATATAAGATAGTATCATTTCACTTGTAAGCTGTAACAACAAACAGTCTGGTTAATGTTGGATGATTTTGATAGAATCAGTCCATCCAACAATTCTATTAACAAAAAAAAAAAAATGTATTCAGAGTCTCAATTAAATGTATGTACTACATACATGTAAAAATGTGATGGACAAAAAGAGAATTGCAGGGGGGATAATAATGTATTATCCTCCGGGGAGATAATAATGCTCTCGAGATTTTTTGGGTTGAGAGGAGAAAAGAAATAGTAGAAAAAAATAAATCAGTCTTGTGCTCCTGAGTTTATGTAAAAAAGTAGAGAAAGTGATAAAAAAAGAATGTAATGTGAGAGGATCTTTCCAAATCTTCCCATTTTTGGGAAGAAAGTTTTGGGGGAAAATTATAGGAAATTTTCTCTCCCGATCATTCATTTCTCTTCTCTCGCTAAAAAACTCGGGAGCACGTCTTAGGAGAGTTTTAAAATTATCCTTTCTCTTCTCTTCTCTCCATTTAATCTCGTCGCCCAACATTTAATCTCGGCAAAATCATATATACCACTACACGATTCAAGTTCAAATTCTAGTTTATTCGTATCTAACATCCAAACCTCATTCGTAAGATAACCCAACAAGTATTATCAAAATATGCCCGAAAAAAATACCTGCAAAATTACGATTATCTCCATACTTTACGAATAATTACAGATCTGCCATCAGAGACTGTTCAATCTATTGCCTGTTTTTCCCCAGTGGCCATCAAAGGTCAGCTGGACCTATTATAAATAGACTAAATTCGCCATTATTAATTATTATCCGGTTTGTCTAGTGGGCACCATGGTTACAGAAATCGGAAATTGGACTAAATCGGTTAAGCTATCGATTTATGATTTATTGGAAATCGGCGATTTATCGAAATATTAAATCGAAATAAAATCAGTTATATTTTAATATATATTTTAAATATATGTTGACGGAGGAATTTGGGAACAACAAAACTTGAGGTTAGTAGCTGGAAACAAGATCTGTGATGACAGTTCTTCGTCGGAAACGTGAACAGTAACCGATGAATCCGATGAACAGTATTCGTCGGAAAAGATGAACAGTGTTTGGTGGTGATGATTATTGGGGGCTGAGATTGCTTAGGGTTAGTGGTGGCTCATTTGCGCTCTCGCTTCTGACCCTTCACAATGTGCCTACGTACCCCTATTTATAGGGGATCAAGCCCACGTAGTTCTTGGGAAACAAGAAACCTAATGGGCTTAGATTTCTTATCCCGAGGCCCAATAGGATACCCACTGGAAACCGTCTTCTACTAGTTTTAGGAATGTCCGCCGATGAGGCCCAACCACAAAGACCCAAGGCTCGTCCGCAGCTTTGAGACTTCACGGATAAGGCATCTCCCTGGTCAAGGATAACCCTCCGCTACTAGCTGTTTCTCTAGTCCACGGACGCAGTTATAGCCGTGGTTCACCCCAAATGTTGGACGCGTCCTTGTCCCCCGATAAGGAGCCCCTACCAGATTGCAGGACAAGTGATCCCAAGCTTTTGGGTGCAAAGTGCAGGATACTCCAAAGTCTCCCAACGAGGACACCCGTTGACTACAGAGACAGAGCTCCCAAAACACACACCAGGTTTCACCTCACATCCTCAATGAGGACACCCATTGACTACAGGAGGAGGCCTTCAGTCCAGGCATACCCCTGGAGGTCTCTGACAACGAACACCGCCTTTCCTGCAGATGTGCTACAAGAAGGAGTTCTTCAATAGAGTACCTGCATCAAATAGGTTAGTAATAACATTCTCCATCTTCCTTGAATCTTCCAGAGAATCCATCCAAGTAGTATATCAAAGTTGCATTTATATGTCAAGTAGAAGTTAAGGGCGCGCCCTTACATTCCTGTATGTTGGCGCCGCCCTGTGTCATCAGCCTTTGGTCTCTTCCTATATCATTCTACATTATAGGGCGCGCCCTAAATTATTCATCGTTAGGGCTCGCTCCAATTCTGTCCGGGCCAAAGTGTAGGTCTGTCAAAGCAATCATGTCCAAGTAATCCGTCCAAGGAGCCTTCCTTGCCCAAGGCGCGCCCTAAGGCTTACCACAAAACAGGTTTCAACTAAGAAATTTATTTCCTCCTTTCCGAAAATTGGGCGCGCCTCCTCCACCATGTTTGAGGGCGCGCCTTTAATACATGATAATCACAACTGTTAATCAGCTACTCAGTCAATGGGGCGCAATCTTTGGGCGCGCCTTCTATTTATGGGAAGTCAATCTTATCTTTTTCCTAAATTTCAGGCGCTTCTCCTTTGATTCTGCTCATTTTATTAATCTTAACCTGAATATTGTTTATACCAATTTTTGGGCATAACAACTACCCCCCAAATTCCATATATCATTGAAAATGGGATTGGAATTTTTCTCATTCTTATCAAAATCCGTATAAACAAATTTTCCAATACTTTTTACAGGGCGCGCCTTAAACAGGGCGTGCCTTCCAATTTTTCTTTACAGCTTCAATGATGCCATAATAACCAATTAGGGCGCGCCTTCAGGAGGGCGCGTCCTAGAAGTTCAAACGGTTTAAAAACAGTTCCCCTGATTACTAGGGATTCGCGATTGATGTGACTGATTTTGACAGCTGTCATTTTTACCTATAAATACAAGTCACCGTCAGTCATTTTCATTTTTACTTTTACTCCCCCTTCTTTTTTATTTTCTCTTTCTTCACCAAAAGCTTCAACTCCGGCGACGAACTTTTGCTCAGAACCAGCCTTCTCTGTTACCACACTCCCAATCTCTTCCAGTCAACTTCTTCTCCATTCGAAAAGGTATGTAAAACTTTTTTCTTTTCTAGATTGCGTCATATAAATCATACTGCATGCCACATTGTCTCTTCAACTTCCTTAACTGTTCTTGATGATATACACAAAATGATGTATGTATCTGTGTATGTATATGCGTGATTTCAATTTTTTGTTGTTCTATATCCAAAATCATTGGGTCCAATTTTTAATTTTATGTTTCTGGGAATCCCAACCGTTTATCCTCAAAATTAAAGGTATACGCCCTACGATTAGGCGCGCCTCTTTATTGATACGAGGCGTGTCCCCTTTATTTTTAGCCACGCCATTGTCATCTAAGCTTCCAGTCTTTATAGATTTTATAATAGGATAGGACGCGCCTTCTTAGTGTATGACTCGCCTTGCCTTTCTTTTAAGTCTATACCTACCTTTTTTGTTTCCTTCATACTATCGTATCTCGTTCTTTCGTATTGGGCGCGCCCTCAACATTTCTTTTGGTTTTCTTGACAGCTGGAAGACGAGGGCGCGTCCTCTCCTTTTCACTCTTTCAAGAATTTACTCACCAATTTGGGGATTTATTCGCCCCCAAATACTTACTTCGATCCTCAACCTCCAAACGCCCACCATACTCCTGAATTTCTGAACCGGGTGCCACGCCTTCTTCAGGATTCCAAAGAGGGTACTTTGATGGCAGATTCCTCAGATAGTTCCTCTACGGACAATATTCCTTTGTCTCGTAGACAAGGGAAGCAGAAGCTGGTCCAAAAGGATAAATCCCCAATCCCAGATAGGACAGAACTGGACGACGATGATTGGTTCGAGAGTTTGAATGCCGATAGATATAGGGGTGTTGAGAGGGGCATCAACGTAGGTGCAGGACCTTCTAAAGTATTCTACAAGGCTGTATCCCCAAGCCCATCTCCTCAACAAACAGAAGGCGCGCCTACTTCTCCCGTCCCTGAGGGCGCGCCTGAAGTAAGTGTGTCACCTCTACGTGATGAGGAAAATTTCTTTGACGAGGACTCCTTCCAATTTTCTACTTCTCCTGAGCCTTCTCCAATTCCCTTCCAACACTGGGAAATTTCTGATACTGAATTGGACTTTGATTGGGACGAATTCGAGCCATGCAATGAAGCTGTGAAGAAACGTTTCAGGAAGGAGCATGGGAAGCTTTTCTGCGTGGGCCTGTCCTCAGCTTGTTCAGATGAGCAACTGGGATGGCTCATGGAATTTTATGACATGGAGGGCATATGGGCGCGCCCTTTAAGCATGATGCGGCCCCATATCTTCAATTATGGGAGAAACTTTAAAATTCCCAGAATGGTGACCAGCCCCAAGCTAGTATCTTTGGGTATAGGCGCGCCCTTACATCCCTACCTTAGGGAAGTAATAAAACTGTACGACGTGGCTCCACTCCAACTTTTTCCCAACAGCTACAAGTTTATCATGGCTCTATTCATCCTCTATATGGACTTGGGTTTCCCTCAACCGTCAATGGCAGAAGTTGCTTATTTTTTCAATCTAAGAAAATCTGACCATGGGTACTACTATTTGGTGGTGGACAAGCAGCACAACAAGAAAGGTTTTTCCTCTGGCAAGCTTAGCCATGAAAAAGGTTGGAAGGAAAACTTTTTTACCTGTACGACGTTCCCAGAATAAGGATATGATTTAACAAGTCACCAAGTAAGGGCGCGCCCTTTCGTTTCTTTCCTTGCGTTATTTCTATGTTCTTTCTTTCTTTTCTCATCCTTATACTTTTTCAGACAGACCAACGTCCAAACCTCTTAAAGGCGAGCCCAAAAAATGAGCTGAAGCCCTCCTTAGAGTGGCTGCTGACATGTGGAACTTAAAAACCTTAGTCACCGGGACCAACTTGATGCGAATAGGAATTCTTTCTGACCAAGTAGGAATGAAGTGTAAATATGTAAAATTTAGGAAGGGTGCTCCTGTTTCTCGTGTTATCGACTTAGACAGTGAAGAAGAAGCTGAAGAAGAAGAAGAAACAAAGGATGGCTCCTTATAAGGCCAAGATCCTTCAGGTTCATTAATTGTAGAATCTAAAGGCGCGCCTTTTTACTATTGGCGCGTCCTTCTTCTCTTCTGTGAACTTTTTGTTGTCATGTTGGATAAAAACTTCTGTTTATTTAATCTTTCCACGTCTTTAGGGCGCGCCCTTTTACTCTAGGCGTAGCATTTTACACATGTTTATCGATACTGCCTTTGTCAATTGCTTTTATTTGTTGCTCTGTTCAACATACTTAACTATCACGCTTAACTAATATGTTCTATGTTCGGTGCAGAAATGGCTCCTCCAAGAATTCCCAAGACTTTTGGGGCGCGCCCTGGTGACAAATCCAAGCCTAAATCGAAGAAAGACGCTCCTGCAGCACCGACATCTGTCCCCAATCCAACTCCTATTCCTCAAACAACTCCTGTCTTAAAAAGGTCCGTAATCGACCTTACAGATAAACAGGGCGCGCCTAAGAGGCATAGAGCAGAGGGTGCGCCTTCTGGCTCTTCTGCTGCATTGAACGCTCTTGACCCCATGGGTTCCCTTCATGTTTCAGATGAAGAAGTGGAACAGTGGCAGGCTATGGATTTGGGAGATGCTGCTCGTGCTTCTATAAAAGCATCTTGCCAATTGTTCATCCACTCCACTCGAGTGGTGGACAAGTTACTTGAGGAGGGGGCGCGCCTAGAGAGGCTGCAGGGTGACAACAACATTCTGAGGAACACCCTCAAAGACAAAGACTTTCTGCATGCCAAGGATATTAAAGCTAAGGACTCTGAGATCTCTTTTCTCAAGGATGAGGTGGACAATCTTACTTCTCAGTTGGTGATTGCCAACAAAAAGGCTACCTCTCTTCATACTGAGTTTGGTGGAGCCAACCTGAGGATTGAGTACCTCGAGGAGCAACAGAAAACAGGCTGGCCTGATGAAAAGAGGGAAATGGCTGATGAAGCCTTTGCCAATGGCTTCCACTTCTACAGGGTTGGTTTTGTGGCCAATGACCCTGATTATACTTTCGAGAAGTTTGGGGAGGAGACAGTTGCCGAGATGGTGGAGTTTAAGAAAGAGCATGCTGCTGAAATCAAGGCAAGGAGGATAGAACTTGGGTTGGAGGAGGAAGAAGGTGAGGGCGCGCCACGAGAGGAAGTTCCCAAGGACGCGCCTGAGGTTGACCCCACTGTTCCTCTTCAATTTATTCCCCCAACAGGCCAGTCTCAAGGCGCGCCTTGACTTATTTAGTTGTTTTTAAGTTTCAGATACTTATGAGGAGCCAGCCCTCTTTTGATGCTGTGCAAAGTTGTATGAATTATTTTTCTGCTACTCTTTCCTTTTGCATTATGACCTTTTATGTGGCTCGACGTTAATTTTATCTTTTCTTGTATGCATAAAAATTTGTTAAGGCACTTTGATTTTCCCTTGGCCATTTCATGTTTCCATGGATTATGTTACTATAGGGCGCGCCCTTTAACATATTTTCGGGTGTAATTTTTTTTTATGTGATCTCAAAGTTGTCATCGTATCATTAAGATCTAATGTCTCTTTCTTCGTAGCGTTTAGATATGCGGGCGCGCCATATTGCAAACAACACGTACTTTTTCTCATCAGTAATGCCTTTGCAAAATTTTACTTACTTATCAGCCCAGGGGCGCGCCTTAACTTGATTAGCTTTTGCTTTAGCTAATTTTGCTGTTCATGTACATTTATTCCTTTCACCCTTGAATACTATGTTTATCTTGATTATGAATCAGAAATTACTAGATAGGGCGCGCCTCAACATAGGGCGCGCCTCTGATGTTTTTCAAATGAGAAATGTTATGTCAAGCAAATAAAGCAATTTGAAGTAACTTTTTCCCTTTTATTGATAATGCGCTCTAGTATATAAATTACACCAGTCCCATGGTTACTATGCTCTATGGGAAAATTATTTGAAAATTTTCCTTCCTTCTATTAGTTCCAAGGTTTGCAGTCACATGTACTACCCCCTAGGCTAGGAGGAATTTATTTGCTACTAGCCTATTACATAAGGATTAAATAAGAAAACAAGGGGGACACAACCACACCCTACTGATAATACTTCCATAGATGTTCTGCATTCCACGCTCGAGGAATAAGTTTGCCATCCAGATCTTCTAAGCGATAGGTTCCCTTCCAGAGTATAGCTTTAACCTTGTATGGTCCTTCCCAATTAGCTCCAAGGACCCCGTGCTGAGCTATCTTAGTGTTAGGCATAACCTTTCGCAACACAAGATCCCCAACCTTGAATGGTACGGTTTTTACCCTTTTATTGAAATACCTTGCGACCCTCTGCTGATATGCAGCAAGCTTTAATTGAGAGTTCATCCGGACTTCATCTAACAGATCCAAGTGAAGCCTCTGGTTAACTTCCGCATCTTCCTTGACAAATGCATCTCTCCGTAGAGATCCTGCTCCTACCTCCACTGGAATCATGGCCTCATACCCATAAGTCAGCAGAAAGGGGTTTCTCCTGTGGTCGACCTAGGTGTCGTGTTGTAAGACCAAAGGACCATGGGCATCTCTTCTGGCCAATCTCCCTTTTTCTCTTCTAACTTTGCCTTCAAGGTGTGTTTTATGATTTTGTTTATGGCTTCTGTCTGACCATTACTCTGCGGATGATAAACCGCGGCGAAGTCTTTTTTAATCTTTAAGTCCTCACAAAGTTTCCTTAACTCTTTACTATCAAACTGCTTTCCATTGTCTGAGATGAGTTTGTAGGGGATACCGAACCTGTATACTATGGAATTGAACACAAAATCCCTTATCTTCTTTGCCGTGATCGTGGCTAGTGGCATAGCCTCTGCCCATTTGATGAAATAGTCCACAGCCACCACGGCGTATTTCACACCCCCCTTTTCTTTGGGCAACTCTCCAATGAGATCAATTCCCCACATGGCAAAAGGCCAGGGGCTCGCCAACGAGGTAATGGTGGATGCCGAGGCGTTGGAATAGTTGGCGAATCGTTGGCAACGATCACAAGCCCGGACAAAATTGAAGGCGTCTTCCCTCATAGTTGGCCAGTAGTATCCTTGTCTGAGCACTTTTAATGCCAAGGAACCACCCCCCGAGTGATTGCCGCAAATCCCTTCGTGCACCTCTCTGAGAATATAATTTCCTTCTTCCATATCCACACAACGTAACAGTGGTTGGTTAAATCCTCTCTTGTATAGTACTCCGTCATATTCGACATACTTTGCGGCCTGGTACCGAAGGCGTCGAGCCTGTAGTTTGTCCTCTGGTACAACCCCTGTCTGAATATAGTTATGGATGGGGGTCATCCAGCTTTCTTGTGGGATTTCTTGCATTTGAAACACCTCCACCTCCGGGATACTTGGAATTTCCTGGATTCCCAAAGGGATTTGTCCAAGTTGAACGCTGTCCATCTGTGAACCCATCTTGGCCAAAGCATCCACATTACTATTTTCTTCTCGCGGAACACTTTCTAGTCTGGCACTTGAAAATTTTCCCAGTAGGCATTTTGCACATCTCATATATAGCTCCGTTCGCGGTCCCCGGGCTTGGAATCCTCCGTTGACCTGGTTCACAACTAATTCGGAATCACTCCGAACTATCAAATTCACGGCCCCTACCTTCAGAGCTAATTTCAGACCGTTGATCAAGGCTTCATATTCAGCATCATTGTTGGTAGCATAAAACTTGAAATGGATAGCACTCATCAAACGGTGCCCCTCCGGAGTGATCAAGACAATCCCGTCACCTGACCCATTGTTGTTTACGGCCCCGTCCACATGTAATATCCACCAAGGATGGGGGAGTTCCTGTTCCTTTTCATCCTGATGACTTTCTTGCGAGGTCGGTTCTGCCAACACTATGGCCTTATCATCAACTTATTCATCGAACTCAAGTATGAAATCGGCCAGCGCTTATCCTTTGATTGCCGTGCGAGGGCAATATTCCAAATCGAACTGCCCTAGCTCCACAACCCTTTTTAACATTCTTCCTGATGATTCAGGTTTATGTAGAATGTGCCGAAGCGGATAAGAGGTGCGAACTTCTATTCGGTGAGCCTGAAAGTACGGTCTTAGTTTTCGTGCCGCAAGAATAAGAGGATACACTAGCTTTTCCTTGTTGGTATACCTGGTCTCCGCATCTAACAACCTTTTGCTTACATAGTATACGGGCCACTGGTGGCTTACTTCTTCCTTTACTAATACCGCGCTAACAGAGTATTCAGACACTGCTAAGTAGAGAATCAATGTTTCCCTGTCTTCTGGCTTGGCCAGCATCGGAGGATTTCCCAACTGCTCTTTGATTCTCAGAAAAGCTTCTTCGCACTCAGGAGTCCACAGAAAATCCTTCCCCCTTCATTTGATTGCTTTGAAGAATTCTTTGCACTCATCTGACGATTTCGAGACAAATCGATTTAAGGCCGCAATCCTTCTTGTCAGACTCTGTACTTGTTTGATGTTGGTGGGAGATTTCATGTCTAGCAGAGCTTTTATTTTCGCCGGGTTAGCCTCAATCCCCCGGTGGTTGACCATGAATCCCAAGAATTTCCCCGACTCCACGCCGAACACGCACTTCTGCGGGTTTAGTTTCATCCTATATTTTCTCAGAATATGGAACATTTCAGCTAAGTCGGCGATGTGATCTTCCGCCCTTTTCGATTTTACGAGCATGTCATCCACGTACACTTTCATCGTCTTCCCAATCTGCTTCTTGAACATTTTATTTACTAATCTTTGATAAGTGGCACCGGCGTTGATCAGTCCAAATGGCATTCCGATATAGCAGTAAATCCCTCTATCAGTGATGAAAGATGTGTGCTCCTGGTCAGGCTCGTACATAAGGATTTGGTTATACCCGGAGTATGCGTCCATGAAGCTGAGCAAAGCATGCCCTGCCGTGGCGTCGACCAACTGATCAATTCTTGATAGGGGAAAACTATCTTTTGGGAATGCCTTATTCAGATCGGTGAAATCCACGCATGTTCTCCATTTGCCATTGGGCTTTTTTACCAACACCGGGTTTGCTAGCCATTATGGGTAGAAGGATTCCCGAATTAGTCCGACGTCCAGGAGCCTTTCTACTTCCTCTGTCAGGGCTATAGCTCTTTCTCCGCTTACGGCCCTTCGTTTTTGTCGAACCCCTTTATGCTTGGGGTCGATATTCAGTCGGTGGCACATTATCTCTGGATCAATTCCTACCATATCGGAATGGCTCCACGCAAATACATCAAGGTTCGCCAAAAGAAATATTGAAAGACCTTCCTTCAATCTTGGTGCCAACTAGGATCCTATTCTCAAGACTTTAATCGGATCTTTTTCATCGACAGGGATTTCAATTGTGTCTTCTGCTGGCCCCATCTTCTCCGTCGGCATTGGTATCCGGGGATCCAGGTCAGGTGAATCATGGATTTCATTGTCTTGCGGAGAGGGCGCATCCCCTTTAGGAAGAGTGTCGACTTCTTTAGAAGGCGCGCCTTGCATAACAGGGGCATCAACTTCCTTGGTATATTTTGCGGATAAGGGTGCTCCTTCAGGGGGAAGGGCACCATCCTGTTCGAGGCTTTGCAAGACATCGAATCTCCCCTCTAACCGTTCCCCATGGAAATCTTTTTGGACTATGGTATCCATCGCCTCATCTTCTTCCAACATCTCAATTCTGATTGCGTCTTCCAAGTACAACATTATTGAGGGCAACCCGGAGGGATGCTCGTCTTCTTGCTCAACATAATAGTGGACTCGGATTTCCTCGGTTGGTTGCTCGATGCTTTTCTCTTGGTCTACGTCCGGAGTATCTTTGGCATGGGAGTCTTTTCTAAATCCCTTCATAGCTTTCCCGTAGCACTCCCGAGAGTCATACTGAGAACCCTTTATACTCCCCACCCCATTTGGCGTTGGAAATTTGATAGTTAGATGGTGGATTGAAGTGATAACTCTCATCTCTCGCAGAAAAGGTCGTCCCAGCAACACGTTGTGGGATGATTCCTGATTCAGGACCTTAAATTCAAGCATCTTTGTTACCGACAACGGGTTTTCCCCCAAAGTATATGGAAGCCAAATCGATCCCATGACTCTAACTCCTGCGCCGAAAAAGCCATAGACCCACGAATCTTCTCCTGACATATCCCGATCAGGCAGTCCCATCTTCTTAAAGGTGCTGTAATAGAGGATGTTTGCCGAGCTTCCATTATCCACGAAGGCTCTATGGACATTCTTGGTTCCGATTTGGATGTAAATAACCAGCGCATCATTGTGGGGATGATGTACCCATCGGGCATCCGCTTCTTTGAAGGTGATATCCATGGACTCACCCTTAAACACCTTGGGTGGCCGAGTTTCCACCCTATGAATGTCTGTGAGAGGCCTGAATCGAGCTTCCCTGGCGTATCTTGCCAAGGCTCGGTTACTGCATTCCATCCCGGGATCTCCCCCGTAGATTGTTCGGATACTGTCATCCCTGACAAATTTACTTTCCTCCAGGGTGTCATTGTTCGATCCGCGCGGGGCTCATCTTTCTTCTTCTCTCGTTCTGTCATCCTTGTGTTTCCTTACTTCCTTGACTACCCATTCTCCGAGGTACCCTTCCTTGATAAGCGCTTCGATTTCATCTTTTAAATGTCGGCACTCATGCGTGTTATGTCCAGATGATTCATGATATTCGCAATATTTTTTCTTATCTTTGCTTTGCCATGATGATAAAGCTTCTGGTTTTCTAAATAGCCCTTTATTTTTGTTTACTTCGTAGATATGATCGATAGATGCGACCAAAGGTGTGTACCGGCTTGTCCTGTAGTCATAGTTTGAGGGAGAACTCCATCCCCTCCTTGTGCTTGCTGTATTCACCCGGTCCGGGCTTCGACTATCTCTTCGGTACCTCGGGCTTGGAGACCTATCCTTCTTCCTTCCTTTGTTTCTTTGACTCGATTGTGAAGTCGGTTGTACTTCTGCCAAAGATTGTTCTATGGCTTTAAAAGATTCTGCCAAAGCGAAGACATCTGCTAGAGTGGCCGGATCTTTCCCTTGCAAGTGCTTCCAAAAATCTGAACCAACCCTTAATCCTGTGATCAAGAAGCTTTTCAGGGCTTCGTCCGATGCTCCCCTCACGCTAGTAGATTCAGCGTTGAACCTTTTGAAGTACGATGTCAAGCTTTCATTTTCCCTTTGCCTAACATTGGCAAGAGTTGTGACAGAGGGCGCGTATCTCACCGCGGCTTGGAACTTGGTTAAGAACAGAGTCTTCATCTGATCCCATGAGGTGATCGCTCCTGGCCCGAGCTTTTGAAACCACTGCTGGGCACTTTCTCTAAAGGTTGCCGCCAAGAGACGGCATCGAGCCAAGTCCGGGACTTGGTACACATCCATCTCTATATTAAAACGACTCAGGAATTCCACCGGACCTGAGTTTCCGTGGAAACGGAGATCGCTAGTAGTGTTGCGATATCCGGCCGGCAACTGTGCCTCTCTTACTGCCATCGAAAATGGGGAAGGGATTTCGGCTGTGGCCGTCACCCTGCCTTCTAGGTGGTTAAGTAGCCTTTTTAAGTCTCCCACATTGAATGTTCCCACGCCTGGGATGGTTTGCATTTGAGGCTGCGGACCTTGGGGTTGTAATGGAGGTACCTCCACTTGATTCCCTCCGGGAAGGGCTTTCTGCTGGTTTGTATTCTGGGCGTCTTCGGGTATCACAATTACTTCAGGATTTTGTCCTTGATTCTCTTCTCCACCTTGGCCGCGGCCCCGAGCCGTACCGGGATCATAGTTTCCTACATTACTGTGATCATCATGTTCCGCATAATCATAGCCATCTGCTTGGTTATTCCAGCGGGAATCAAGGTGACAGCGGTAATTGTCGCGACGGTATCCCTCTAAATATCTACCTCGGCCTCCACCTCTTCCTCTCCATTGAGGCCTTCTCCAACGATCGTTTCCATACCCACGCCCATATCGATCCAGCGATCTGCGGGGAGGAGCTCTCTCATGATCGCGGTGCCACTCCCGATTTTTGAAAGGAATATGTCCTAAGTCCAATCATGTATTAGGATTTAGGAATAACTTCCTGTGTAATTTGTTTTGATTTCATTGATATTAATAAAAGACTTGTTTTGGTTTTATTACGGGCTTTATCTATTTAAGTGTTTAAATAAGATATACCATAGTTTAGAGTAAAGCTTTTTATGGATTATGATGAGATCATAATAGTGAGACCTAAAAGATGATAACTCTAAACTTAAATAGTTCCTGATCGTAGAATTACTAACTGGTAATTAATAATCCGCAAAGATCGGTACATACTATGCTTGCTTCATTATGAAGGATGTCTGTTCTCATAGACATTTGTGTGGTGACACTATAGCTAGTATGTAGGTGCTTATTATAGAATAAGTTCACTGAACATGACTTGTCCAACTGAACAACTGATGGAGTTCACTCACGTGTCAGCAGTTGTTCACATAGTGATAGTTGTACAAGTATCCTTAGACTTGAGATCATCATAGTCGTCTTGTGTACACTGAACTATGCTTTGGTTTAGTTCTTAGTCTCCAGGGACAATTATTAGGGCTCTACTGGGTATAGGAATTTGTACACGAAGATAGTGTATGATCAATAAAGGATCTACCCCTTCCAGTGAAGGAAGCGAATGTTCAAGGCTGATCCACTTATGCTAGTTCAGGAATCTCTGGCCGGAGTGAATGAAATTAGATAGGAGTTTCTAATTTGCATAGAACTAAGCATAGTAAATGGTAAGCAAGTGATTAGATTAGATAGACTTGACACGAGATCCATGCCTTGTATTTAATCGGGACATTGTAGGGTAGAAGGAGTTTATTGTACGGTAACTATTCACTGAATAGGTTCTTGGTATTCTAAGCAGTGAATTCATATTATCCGGATAGTCGCGATATGCTGAGAAGTATCCCTCACGATGTAGAATAAATATGATTAATTAATTAATCATATTTAATAAATTAGAGAATTTATATAAATAATGATAAAATAGTTTTATTATTATTTATTTCTACTACCGGCTTGATATTGAACCTACAGGGTCACACCATAAAAAGAGAATGATTTAATGGTGGAGGAATTAATTAATAATGGCTAATAATTATTTATTTATGAAATAAATAATTAATTGAAAAATTTAATAATTGATTAAATGAGATTTAATTGATTATAAATTAATTAAGAAAAGTTCTTAATATTATCAATTAAGAATTTAATTTTTGGAAATTAAATTAAGAGAGAAAATTATTTCTAAAGTGTTTAGAAACAGGATTAATAATTAAAAGGTGTTTTAATTATTAATGTGAATAATAAAAGGTTAATAATAATAATATTTTATGGGAAAATTTCAGCTGAAAATTTTGCCTATAAATATACTATTATAAACCCTATTTTATTCTAACCCCAATTTTTATAAAAACCTAATTCTCTCCACCTCCTCCTCCTCCTTAACGTCGTTTTCTTGGTGGATACCGGTGGAGTGCTTCACATTTGAGGAGCAGCTGTTAAGGATCTCCGATCGATGCTCTTGGATCGCATATTAAAGGTTAGTAATCGATCCCTACGTTTTTACCACGATTTATATGCTTTTATTTGGATTTTATGTGTATAAAAGTGTTTTACCATGCCTCCGTTGCGATTAAAATCCAACAATGGTATCAGAGCTTAGGTTGTATGCATATAGATCTGTGGTAAAAATTTCAGAATTTTATGTGCTTGTATGAATTAATTATGATTTTTACAAGTTATATCATGGATTAATTTTGTCTAATGAGAAATCGTTTCTCAGAATAATTTTGAATGTTGATCTGGGTTCTACAAGTGTTGTAGATCGTCTGGATATTTTTTTTCATAATTTTATGATGTATAGATTTTTTATTATGAATTTTTGAAGTTGTTGCAATTAAAATTCGTAATTAAATAAAGATATATATATATATAAATTGTAAGTAAGTATATATATATTAAGCTTCTGCTGCTTGTCTGTTACTGTACATCTGTTATCTGCTGTTGAATGCTGTCTGTGATGCACGGAGAAAGAAAAGACAGGCACGGAGTTCGAGAAAAGCTATCAGGCGGCGCTGCTGCAGGCGCGTGTGGCGCACGCGCGCGCGGGGGGGTGTCGCGCATTCCGGGAATGCGTTACACCCTGTGGCGCATTCACGGAATGCATTACACCTTTTAATTGGTTAAAAGGGTTGTAACGCATCACCGAAATGCGTTACAGGGCTTGTAACGCGTTCGTGTAATGCGTTACAGCCCGTCTGTTATTTTTAAATTTCATTTCTGGGAGTTTTGTAACTCCGTTTTAGGCGTGCAATATACCGTTGGATTCGTTTTTCTGAGACGGATCTAATGGTGTGATCAAATTTTAGTTTATATAAAAGTTTTGAACTGTTTATATTTCCGGAAGTGTTTTAAAGTTGTTTTTAAGTGTTTTAAAGTTGTTTTTAACTGTTTTAATTGCTTTTAAATACTTCATGTGATACATAGAGATGTATAATGCTTAGACTAATATACTAGATGATATAAAATGCCTACCTTGATGTTTATTCATGTTTATATATGTGATATATGCTTAGTTTATCATGCGATGATAGATTTAGGTGAACTTAAATGAACATAAGGCGTTTGTTAGACAACCTAGTATAGTGAAATTGTTTCATAACCTTAAGAATAATATTATGAATACAATCATGAGATCTTGTGCTTATGAAACACGTAATTGAATATGAATTTTCGATATGAGAGAAAGGATGATTCTGTCAACAACAGATTTCTATCTGTAAGAAAGGGTTATTAAGTGACGCCTCTTGACAATGCTCCACCCGATCTGGGAATCATCTGATTATTGATTATTGATTTGAAATATTTAATTTAAAAGGAAGAATCTCTTTATAATATGATTATGATTGTAACGTAATATAATCCCTCTAAAATTAAATAATATCAAGTAGTAATTGGTCAATGACACAACGGGCTTGTGTCGGTCATTGCCTTCCAACATGATAGAATGTAGTTCTTATTTTTAAATCATTGTCGTTTCGTGCCACAACCGAGGGCTTTGATTTCGAAATAAGAAATACTTGTCTATTACATAGAGATGTGTACATTGAATAAGAATCTAAAGATCGGTACGTGCCACAGCCGTGGGCCTTTGGGGACTGATTCAACTGTACGGAATGTTGGGTTAGACTTGACTTAGAATATTGAGTTTGTCGTGCCACAGCCGTGACTCAATTATTCAAGAGGCTAAAGTTTGATTAGGGAATAACATAAGATGTAATTGATAAGAGTTGTCTGCCTATTGAACATTACATGGCGGTTCGTGCCACAGCCGGGGTTGTGTAATGGAATGTAGGATCCCTATTCCCACTAGCATTATGAATGCTTAATTTTTTCACGTAGGGGGTTGAATAAATTAGATAAACTAGTGGGAGCCACTTATGAATAAAGACCCGATTCATATAGTGTTTTGAAATGAAATCGAATATTTGCTAAGTGTTGTTATGTGTTTATCATTTACAGATTTACTTTGTACGTTATGTCTTCTGCACTATCACTCAGGAGCATACTAGATGCTCACAAGTTGACTGGTCCTAATTATGCTGACTGGCTTCGAAACTTGAGAATTGTTCTCAGGATTGAGAAGCTGGAATACGTGATTGACTCACCTAAGCCTACTGAACCTGCTAGTGATGCACATAATGATGAACATGTTGTGTATCGTAAGTGGATAGATGATGCGAATATTGCTCAATGCATCATGCTAGCTTCCATGAACATTGAGCTACAGAAGCAACATGAGCATATAGATGCTCACACTATCCTCATGCATCTACAAGAGTTGTATGATGTGGCGGGGAGGACAACTCGATATGAGATATCGAAGGAGTTGTTCGATTGTAGGATGTCTGAGGGATCATCTGTGAATGACCATGTACTTAAGATGATCAATTTGATTGAACGTCTTGGACAACTTGGTTTCGCCATGGATGGGGAGCTGAGCCAAGACTTGGTCTTGCAATCGCTTCCGAGTTCGTTCTCGCAGTTGTTGTGAACTTTCACATGAATAAGTTGGATGTCAGCCTGCCTGAACTCCACAACATGTTGAAGACTGCGGAATCGAATTTTCCCCCTAAGAAGAGTTCTGTATTTCTAATTGGTGAAGGTTCCAATCCTAAGAAAAGTAAGAGGAACCCTTCCAAGAAGAAGAAAGTAGGTGAGAAAACGCCGGTTCCACCAAAAGCTGAAGACCCCAAGAGCAAAGTTGTTTGCTTTCACTGTAACAAGGTGGGGCACTGGAAGAGGAACTGCAAGGTTTACCTTGCAGAATTGAAGAAGAAGAAGGGTAGTGAGACTACCGCTTCTGATTCAGGTATGTTCATGATAGAAGTGAATATGTCATTAAGCCAAATTTCTACTTGGGTATTAGATACCGCCTGTGGTTCTCAAATCTGCAATTTGTTGCAGGGACCAAGGAGAAGTAGGACTCTTGAGGAAGAGGAGGTGATTCTACTGATGGGAAATGGAGCAAGAGTTGCTGCTGTAGATGTAGAATCATTTCATTTATATATGCCTACGGGCAAGACTATTGTTTTAAATAATTGTTATTTTGTTCCCTCAATTGTGAGGAATATTATTCCCATGTTAGACTTGGCTGGATTTTCATTTATTATTGAGAATAATGAATGTTATATTCTTAGAGATAATATTCTTTATGGACGTGGTGCTTTAAATAATGGTCTGTATATATGTGACATAATTTACTTCAGATTGAACAAACTAATAAAAGAAAAGGGATGACGAAAATCTCACTTTATAGTGGCACTGCAGTCTCCATTTAGTAGACATGGAAAAAGGACTGAAAATTTGCTAGGAATGGTACACACAGATGTATGTGGACCAATGTCTAAGCAAGCCATGGGTGGATTTTCATACTTCATTACTTTCATGGATAATAGATCTAGATTCAGATATGTGTTTGATGAAACACAAGTCTGAAGCCTTTGAAAAGTTCAAAGAGTATAAGTATAAAGTGGAGAAACAACCAAACATAGTATTATAACTCTTCGATCAGATCGAGGTGGTGAATACTTTAATGGAGTGTTTCTAGATTATCTCAAAGTAAATGGTATAGTCTCCCAGTGGACTCCTCCAGATTGGTATCTGAAAGGAGAAATCGAACTTTGTTAGACATAGTTCGGTCCATGATGAGCTATGTGAATCTTCCAGTATTCCTATGGGGTTATGCATTGGAAACCTCAGCATATTTACTGAATAAGGTGCTTTCCAAATCTGTTCCTCAAACTCCATATTATGGAAAGAAAGGAAACCGAGTCTTAAACACGTTAAGATTTGGGGATGTCCAGCTTATGTCAAGAAAGTTGACCCAGATAAGCTGGAATATCGATCCGTAAAATATAGTTTTGTGGGATATCCTAAAGAGACTTTAGGGTATTACTTTTACACCGATCATCGGGTGTTTGTCTCCAGACATGCTACCTTCTTGGAAAAGGAGTTTATCTTTGAAGGAAACAGTGGGAGCAAAATTGAACTTGATGAAGTTCAAGAAGCACAAACTAATACGGATCAAGTGGAAACACCTGTTCTGACTGAACAACCTTTTGTGAAACAGCCCATTCATAGAACAGGGAGAGTGTCTCACCAACCTGAGAGGGAATATGGCCTTGTTATTAAGAATGACAATGAGTTGTCGATCATTGATGATGACGACCCTGTGACCTATAATGAGGCTATGAGTAGTGTTGACTCAGAGAAATGGCATAGTGCCATGAAATCCAGAATGAAATCTATGTATACGGGATACAAAAGAATGATTAGAGTAGATGGCCAGGTGGAGACCTTTAAGGCCATGCTTTTGGGAAAAGGATTCAAACAAAGGCAATGGATTGACTTTGATGAAACCTTTTACCTGTAGCCCTGTTAAAATCAGTTCGGATTTTGCTTGCGAATGCTGCTTACTACGACTATGAGATCTGGAAAATAGCCAGATGGTTTTCTTTCCAAGAGAAATGAAAACCTAGTGTGTAAGCTGCTGCGAACCATATGTGGTTTAAAGCAAGCTTCTCATAGATGGAACATCCGTTTTGATGAGACAATCAAAGAGTTTGATTTTATAAAAAACGTAGATAAACCATGCGTCTACAAAAGGGTTAGTGGGAGCGCGGTAACATTTCTTGTATTGTATTGAAATAGAGTTGACACACATAACAACATAGCAGACCCACTCACAAAGCTACTTTCTGAAAGTCACTTTGATCGTCATAAAGACTAGATGGGTATTAGATACCAGAGTGATTGGCTTTAGTACAAGTGGGAGATTGAAAGGAATATGTCCTAAGTCCAATCATGTATTAGGATTTAGGAATAACTTCCTGTGTAATCTGTTTTGATTTCATTGATATTAATAAAAGACTTGTTTTGGTTTTATTACGGGCTTTATCTATTTAAGTGTTTAAATAAGATATACCATAGTTTAGAGTAAAGCTTTTTATGGATTATGATGAGATCATAATAGTGAGACCTAAAAGATGATAAATCTAAACTTAAATAGTTCCTGGTCGTAGGATTACTAACTGGTAATTAATAATCCGCAAAGATCGGTACATACTATGCTTGCTTCATTATGAAGGATGTCTGTTCTCATAGACATTTGTGTGGTGACACTATAGCTAGTATGTAGGTGCTTATTATAGAATAAGTTCAGTGAACATGACTCGCCCAGCTGAACAACTGATGAAGTTCACTCACGTGTCAGTAGTTGTTCACATAGTGATAGTTGTACAAGTATCCTTAGACTTGAGGTCATCATAGTCATCTTGTGTACACTGAACTATGCTTTGGTTTAGTTCTTAGTCTCCAGGGACAATTATTAGAGCTCTACTGGGTATAGGAATTTGTACACGAAGATAGTGTATGATCAATAAAGGATCTACCCCTTCCAGTGAAGGAAGCGAATGTTCAAGGCTGATCCACTTATGCTAGTTCAGGAATCTCTGGCCAGAGTGAATGAAATTAGAAAGGAGTTTCTAATTTGCATAGAACTAAGCATAGTAAATGGTAAGCAAGTGATTAGATTAGATAGGCTTGACATGAGATCCATGCCTTGTATTTAATCGGGACATTGTAGGGTAGAAGGAGTTTATTGTACGGTAACTATTCACTGAATAGGTTCTTGGTATTCTAAGCAGTGAATTCATATTATCCGGATAGTCGCGATATGCTAAGAAGTATCCCTCATGATGTAGAATAAATATGATTAATTAATTAATCATATTTAATAAATTAGAGAATTTATATAAATAATGATAAAATAGTTTTATTATTATTTATTTCTACTACCGGCTTGATATTGAACCTACAGGGTCACACCATAAAAAGAGAATGATTTAATGGTGGAGGAATTAATTAATAATGGCTAATAATTATTTATTTATGAAATAAATAATTAATTGGCAAATTTAATAATTGATTAAATGAGATTTAATTGATTATAAATTAATTAAGAAAAGTTCTTAATATTATTAATTAAGAATTTAATTTTTGGAAATTAAATTAAGAGAGAGAATTATTTCTAAAGTGTTTAGAAACAGGATTAATAATTAAAAGGTGTTTTAATTATTAATGTGAATAATAAAGGGTTAATAATAATAATATTTTATGGGAAAATTTCAGCTGAAAATTTTGCCTATAAATATACTATTATAAACCCTATTTTATTCTAACCCCAATTTTTATAAAAACCTAATTCTCTCCACCTCCTCCTCCTCCTTAACGCCGTTTTCTTGGTGGATACCGGTGGAGTGCTTCACGTTTGAGGAACAGCTGCTAAGGATCTCCGATCGATGCTCTTGGATCGCATATTAAAGGTTAGTAATCGATCCCTACGTTTTTACCACGATTTATATGCTTTTATTTGGATTTTATGTGTGTAAAATTGTTTTACCATGCCTCCGCTGCGATTAAAATCCAACAATTTTCCTGGGAATTCAGGGGCACACGCGTTGGATCGCGGTGCCGCTCCCGATTTTCCTGGGAATTCAGGGGCATATGCGTTGGATCGCGGTGCCGCTCCCGATTTTCCTGGGAATTCAGGGGCACACGCGTTGTATCATGGGGCGTCACATCTCCACGATCAGCTTCTTTCTGCCATTCAAGTAACACCATCCTCAAATCATCATCGCCCAAGCGAATCCCCAAGCGATTTTTTAAAGCTGCGAAGCCTCGTTGCTGATTCTCCGGCATCGACTCCGCCTGTCGGCGTTCTTCGAGACTACGTCCAGACCGGTGCGGATGGGTGGCTCCCCGGGTGTCTGTCCGCAGAATTTCCCGTCCATCAGCATCTTCTTCCACTAGCTCGATGATTGGGGATGTGTCATTAGAATAGTCCAGGCGTCGCGGGGTTATCGGCACACACCCTCCTTCAGTGCGGCCATGGCCGGCTGAGACATCCCTATCCGTCATGGGTGCTTTTCCAGGTGCATGAGCCGCTCGGTTGTGGCGAAGACCCCCCTGGCCTTGCGCCGTTCCACAGTGTTTAACCTTGAATCGAAACCATTCAAAGCATCGCCCATGCGATACAGTTGTTCCAAAAAGTCGGCGTTGCTGATGAGCACAGGTGGCTGTCCTCCAACGTCCGGTGTGAGACGATCAGTCATTGGCGGAACGTAGGGTTTATATTCATAGCCATGATCAGAATCTTCTTCAGAACTTCCATCATAAAAACTTCCATCATGATATTGAGACATCCTTCCTCCCAGATGTAGATCTTGATTAGCCCCTCTTTCTAGCGCCAATTTGTTGACGGAGGAATTTGGGAACAACAAAACTTGAGGTTAGTAGCCGGAAACAAGATCTGTGATGGCAGTTCTTCGTCGAAAACGTGAACAGTAACCGATGAATCCGATGAATAGTATTCGTCGGAAAAGATGAACAGTGTTTGGTGGTGATGATTATTGGGGGCTGAGATTGCTTAGGGTTAGTGGTGGCTCCTTTGCGCTCTCGCTTCTGACTCTTCACAATGTGCCTACGTACCCCTATTTATAGGGGATCAAGCCCACGTAGTTCTTGGGGAACAAGAAACCTAATGGGCTTAGATTTCTTATCCCGAGGCCCAATAGGAAACCCACCGGAAACCGTCTTCTACTAGCTTTAGGAATGTCCGCCGATGAGGCCCAACCACAAAGGCCCAAGGCTCGTCCGCAGCTTCGAGACTTCACGGATAAGGCATCTCCCTGGCCAAGGATAACCCTCCGCTACCAGCTGTTTCTCTAGTCCACGGACGCAGGTATAGCCGTGGTTCACCCCAAATGTTGGACGCGTCCTTGTCCCCCGATAGGGAGCCCCTACCAGATTGCAGGACAAGTGATCCCAAGCTTTTGGGTGCAAAGTGCAGGATACTCCAAAGTCTCCCAACGAGGACACCCGTTGACTACAGAGACAGAGCTCCCAAAGCACACACCAGGTTTCACCTCACATCCCCAATGAGGACACCCATTGACTACAGGAGGAGGCCTTCAGTCCAGGCATACCCCCGGAGGTCTCTGACCACGAACACCGCCTTTCCTGTAGATGTGCTACAGGAAGGAGTTCTTCAATAGAGTACCTGCATCAAATAGGTTAGTAATAACATTCTCCATCTTCCTTGAATCTTCCAGAGAATCCATCCAAGTAGCATATCAAAGTTGCATTTATATGTCAAGTAGAAGTTAAGGGCGCGCCCTTACATTCCTGTATGTTGGCGCCGCCCTGTGTCATCAGCCTTTGGTCTCTTCTTATATCATTCTACATCATAGGGCGCACCCTAAATTATTCATCGTTAGGGCTCGCTCCAATTCTGTCCGGGCCAAAGTGTAGGTCTATCAAAGCAATCATGTCCAAGTAATCCGTCCAAGGAGCCTTTCTTGCCCAAGGCGCGCCCTAAGGCTTACCACATAACAGGTTTCAACTAAGAAATTTCTTTCCTCCTTTTCGAAAATTGGGCGCGCCTCCTCTACCATGTTTGAGGGCGCGCCTTTAATACATGATAATCACAACTGTTAATCAGCTACTCAGTCAATGGGGCGCAATCTTTGGGCGCGCCTTCTATTTATGGGAAGTCAATCTTATCTTTTTCCTCAATTTCAGGCGTTTCTCCTTTGATTCTGCTCATTTTATTAATCTTAACCTGAATATTGTTTATACCAATTTTTGGGCATAGCAATATATATTATTAATATATTTTGAACAAAGTCCTTGTACTTGTATTACATCCTAAAGTACATTGTACTACAACTCTAAAATATAGTGTATAGGTTTGCATAAAGTGTTATCGGAGTAAGACTTTGTTATTTATGCTTTATTCATTAAAAAAGTATACAAGTGCATAGATTCTCATCTTCTTCTCCCTTTTATTCTTCCCTTTTCCGGCTTCCCCTTCTGTACATCGTCTTATGGTTCTTCGTTTTAAGCTTTTTCATTCTTTATCATTCAAGGGACTCGTTTTACGCTTCCCGTTTAATTCTTTCCTTTTTAATTATCATAAAACAGAGATTGAAATCTGGTTTTGATCTGGTAATTTTTCCGATTTTGACCCGAAATTTGACCCGATTCCACAAATACGTTTTTTGAACCGATTCACTTTAATTATATCGGCAACCCTAATTTGGCCGATTTATCGGTGATACGGCCGATTTCTGTAACACTGGTGGGCACATGCTAAGAAAGTGTGATGGATGAGTTGTAAAAATTTTATTGGTGGAGATGTTCGTGCATACAAGGGATTCATCATTATTAATGAGTTCTTCACCAATATTTTTTGGACACCTCATCAAGCACTAACATGCTAGAAAAATCCATATCATCCAACATTTACACCTTAATTCATCTTTTTGACTTGAATGTCTTTCACACAATGAACTTGTCGGAGAAATACAGGTTTTCTATTAACTTGTTAAAATTTTATTTATTTTCAAATTTGAAGTTTGTAGTGACTTCGACTGGATGAATTGTAGCGATGGAATCATTAAGTTAGAATTCATCGGCTAACTGTATCATTAACCATTTTTTTATGAGGAACAGATACAATAACTCCTCAACTATTGTCTATTAGGCACCTCGACTCTCATATACCTATTAGGCTTAACACACGCCGCAGCAGACACCTCGACTATTATACAACTACCTACGAGGCTTACTCGATTAGTTATACTAAACTATGAAGTAATTACAATATAACACATAAACTTGTTATTAGAATTTAGAATTAAGCCGCGTTCTTTGAATTCTTTGCAAGCTAGAAGAAGAATGCGGGACTAACTAAAAATGGTTTTTCTATGGTATGCTCACGGGTTTGATTGGTTTTTACTTCTTTATAATGGTGGACCGTCTACATTCACAACAATCACACCAATCAAAATGCATTAAAATTATAAATTTTAGTGCTTAACATATGTTCATGGGCACATACTAGACAAATCCGGTAAAAATCAACTAGCGATATAACAGAGAGATATTGAAGGATCCTATCACTGTCAAATTGCATTCTGAAAACAGAGATTAACAATACACTCACTTTTGAAATGCTAAATAAATTTGTTTTTACTTCAAAATTTTACTTGTACGTTGTCATAACAAAATTACTCGATAACAAATTTCTCGAGACAATAAAAATAACACTGGTTTCAAAAGGATATTTAAGAAACGCAAATCGACTGATCTAAAAATCTATCACGAAAGTGGGATCTTCTAGAGATCAGCAATGGTGACCTCAACCTCAACATCGGGTTCAATGGTAATGGAAGTAATCTGCTTCACCACATCAGGGGAGCTAAATAGGTCAATAACACGCTTGTGGATACGAAGCTCAAATCTGTCCCACGTGTTGGTTCCTATAAATTTCGGAAAAGAATATCAAATAAAAAATAGAATATCTACCAACAGGCATCACAAACTCCATTTATAACAAAGAAACAGAGAGAAGGGTGAAGAATGAAGATTAGTCGAGGTAATACATTAAGTCCACATACAAAACCAGTAAGTTAAGATCACTAACAAGTATTGAACCATTATTTGGAAGAATCAAATTAGTCTGTTTAGGTGTAGCTCAAATAAGAATTCAGCTTAATATACATATACACTACAAAGCCCATTGCCGAAAGACAAGCTATCTATGATTAAAAAATGACTGATTTTCAGAAATTAGTCCGATATATCATGACTTGGACTGGTGATAATGATAATTTCTACGATGCACAGATAACATCTGTTGAATCTTCTTTACAAGGGATTAGACCTAACAATGATGGCCAAGGTTATAAATTATAATAAATCATCATTAGAAAACAACCCAACTTCTTTTACCAAATTTTTAACTTTTAATGTAATTTGGACACAGTATTCTTCTAATGGAAGAAGGATAACTTTTATTAAACTTGTCTCATAATCCTCAGCTTCCAAAAGTAATAGATTTCTAAATAAGATTTTTTGTTGAACCTTGTCCATTATATGGTTATTATAACAAATATCCCATCTTTCAAAAGCAATGACTCTTTAATTAAACTTATGGCACCACAAATTTATTAAGAAGCAGACGTGAATAGTAGAGCAATATTACAACAAAATGAGATCCAGACTCCAGAGTGTTGCTTAGCTTTTTTCTTTAGAAACAGCAAAAGTAACAAGTGCATGTAAATTTTGTATTCAACTAGTTTTGAAAAACTTAATTTCAATCAAGATAGACGATAATACCTTCACCACAGGGAGCCTTCCTTGTGGTAATACGGAGAACCTTGGTTGGCATCCTCACCGGTCCCTTAACCTTCAAAATCTTGTCCTTTGCTCCACGAACCAAATCAGCACACACTAAACACATAATTAAATAAACAATTAAGTATTGAACAAAAGATAGATAACAAGATTCATAACAACCTTAATTTGCCAGTATATGCCACTTCACAAAACCTTGAACTGAATAGTTGTTAATGATATAGAAAGCAATGCCCGTGTAATATGTCAACGTCAATAAAAACAAGTGTCCTAAGACATTTACTCAATGTACTTGGAAAAAAGCTAATCATATCCTTATTTAAAATTTAAACATAACCTCAATAACCAAGAGTATTTGTAACTACGGATAGAAACAAAGCTATTGTCCGTAAAAGCTCTTTAGTAATAGCAAGAAAATAATTCAAGACACTAATGCAATTATTCCATAACAAAGAGCTGCAAATTATGTAATAAGATAAGTCGTTGGCACAAAACAGAACTAAAACATACATCCGTATAAAATTAAGGTCATTCATGTACAAATTACCGTAAATTTCAAATTAAAATAAATTCCAAATACCGAAAAAGCACAGAATAAACGTAACATTAACCACCAGATTAACAGAAATACATGCATGGAGAAAAGAAAAAATAATAAACCTTTTTCGAGATTTTTAACATTTTTGGAAGACAGAGTGATTCTGACTTTATGCGCAGGTTCCTGAGTATCTTCATAACCAGGCTTAACAGCCGGCTTAATAGCTGCATAGGTCGCCATTGGTCGCCATTGATTAACAGGTTTCAACTAAGAAATTTCTTTCCTCCTTTTCGAAAATTGGGCGCGCCTCCTCTACCATGTTTGAGGGCGCGCCTTTAATACATGATAATCACAACTGTTAATCAGCTACTCAGTCAATGGGGCGCAATCTTTGGGCGCGCCTTCTATTTATGGGAAGTCAATCTTATCTTTTTCCTCAATTTCAGGCGTGTCTCCTTTGATTCTGCTCATTTTATTAATCTTAACCTGAATATTGTTTATACCAATTTTTGGGCATAGCAATATATATTATTAATATATTTTGAACAAAGTCCTTGTACTTGTATTACAGCCTAAAGTACATTGTACTACAACTCTAAAATATAGTGTATAGGTTTGCATAAAGTGTTATCGGAGTAAGACTTTGTTATTTATGCTTTATTCATTAAAAAAGTATACAAGTGCATAGATTCTCATCTTCTTCTCCCTTTTATTCTTCCCTTTTCCGGCTTCCCCTTCTGTACATCGTCTTATGGTTCTTCGTTTTAAGCTTTTTCATTCTTTATCATTCAAGGGACTCGTTTTACGCTTCCCGTTTCATTCTTTCCTTTTTAATTATCATAAAACAAAGATTGAAATCTGGTTTTGATCTGGTAATTTTTCCGATTTTGACCCGAAATTTGACCCGATTCCACAAATACGTTTTTTGAACCGATTCACTTTAATTATATCGGCAACCCTAATTTGGCCGATTTATCGGTGATACGGCCGATTTCTGTAACACTGGTGGGCACATGCTAAGAAAGTGTGATGGATGAGTTGTAAAAATTTTATTGGTGGAGATGTTCGTGCATACAAGGGATTCATCATTATTAATGAGTTCTTCACCAATACTTTTTGGACACCTCATCAAGCACTAACATGCTAGAAAAATCCATATCATCCAACATTTACACCTTAATTCATCTTTTTGACTTGAATGTCTTTCACACAATGAACTTGTCGGAGAAATACAGGTTTTCTATTAACTTGTTAAAATTTTATTTATTTTCAAATTTGAAGTTTGTAGTGACTTCGACTGGATGAATTGTAGCGATGGAATGATTAAGTTAGAATTCATCGGCTAACTGTATCATTAACCATTTTTTTTATGAGGAACAGATACAATAACTCCTCAACTATTATCTATTAGGCACCTCGACTCTCATATACCTATTAGGCTTAACACACGCCGCAGCAGACACCTCGACTATTATACAACTACCTACGAAGCTTACTCGATTAGTTATACTAAACTATGAAGTAATTACAATATAACACATAAACTTGTTATTAGAATTTAGAATTAAGCCGCGTTCTTTGAATTCTTTGCAAGCTAGAAGAAGAATGCGGGACTAACTAAAAATGGTTTTTCTATGGTATGCTCACGGGTTTGATTGGTTTATACTTCTTTATAATGGTGGACCGTCTACATTCACAACAATCACACCAATCAAAATGCATTAAAATTATAAATTTTAGTGCTTAACATATGTTCATGGGCACATACTAGACAAATCCGGTAAAAATCAACTAGCGATATAACAGAGAGATATTGAAGGATCCTATCACTGTCAAATTGCATTCTGAAAACAGAGATTAACAATACACTCACTTTTGAAATGCTAAATAAATTTGTTTTTACTTCAAAATTTTACTTGTACGTTGTCATAACAAAATTACTCGATAACAAATTTCTCGAGACAATAAAAATAACACTGGTTTCAAAAGGATATTTAAGAAACGCAAATCGACTGATCTAAAAATCTATCACGAAAGTGGGATCTTCTAGAGATCAGCAATGGTGACCTCAACCTCAACATCGGGTTCAATGGTAATGGAAGTAATCTGCTTCACCACATCAGGGGAGCTAAATAGGTCAATAACACGCTTGTGGATACGAAGCTCAAATCTGTCCCACGTGTTGGTTCCTATAAATTTCGGAAAAGAATATCAAATAAAAAATAGAATATCTACCAACAGGCATCACAAACTCCATTTATAACAAAGAAACAGAGAGAAGGGTGAAGAATGAAGATTAGTCGAGGTAATACATTAAGTCCACATACAAAACCAGTAAGTTAAGATCACTAACAAGTATTGAACCATTATTTGGAAGAATCAAATTAGTCTGTTTAGGTGTAGCTCAAATAAGAATTCAGCTTAATATACATATACACTACAAAGCCCATTGCCGAAAGACAAGCTATCTATGATTAAAAAATGACTGATTTTCAGAAATTAGTCCGATATATCATGACTTGGACTGGTGATAATGATAATTTCTACGATGCACAGATAACATCTGTTGAATCTTCTTTACAAGGGATTAGACCTAACAATGATGGCCAAGGTTATAAATTATAATAAATCATCATTAGAAAACAACCCAACTTCTTTTACCAAATTTTTAACTTTTAATGTAATTTGGACACAGTATTCTTCTAATGGAAGAAGGATAACTTTTATTAAACTTGTCTCATAATCCTCAGCTTCCAAAAGTAATAGATTTCTAAATAAGATTTTTTGTTGAACCTTGTCCATTATATGGTTATTATAACAAATATCCCATCTTTCAAAAGCAATGACTCTTTAATTAAACTTATGGCACCACAAATTTATTAAGAAGCAGACGTGAATAGTAGAGCAATATTACAACAAAATGAGATCCAGACTCCAGAGTGTTGCTTAGCTTTTTTCTTTAGAAACAGCAAAAGTAACAAGTGCATGTAAATTTTGTATTCAACTAGTTTTGAAAAACTTAATTTCAATCAAGATAGACGATAATACCTTCACCACAGGGAGCCTTCCTTGTGGTAATACGGAGAACCTTGGTTGGCATCCTCACCGGTCCCTTAACCTTCAAAATCTTGTCCTTTGCTCCACGAACCAAATCAGCACACACTAAACACATAATTAAATAAACAATTAAGTATTGAACAAAAGATAGATAACAAGATTCATAACAACCTTAATTTGCCAGTATATGCCACTTCACAAAACCTTGAACTGAATAGTTGTTAATGATATAGAAAGCAATGCCCGTGTAATATGTCAACGTCAATAAAAACAAGTGTCCTAAGACATTTACTCAATGTACTTGGAAAAAAGCTAATCATATCCTTATTTAAAATTTAAACATAACCTCAATAACCAAGAGTATTTGTAACTACGGATAGAAACAAAGCTATTGTCCGTAAAAGCTCTTTAGTAATAGCAAGAAAATAATTCAAGACACTAATGCAATTATTCCATAACAAAGAGCTGCAAATTATGTAATAAGATAAGTCGTTGGCACAAAACAGAACTAAAACATACATCCGTATAAAATTAAGGTCATTCATGTACAAATTACCGTAAATTTCAAATTAAAATAAATTCCAAATACCGAAAAAGCACAGAATAAACGTAACATTAACCACCAGATTAACAGAAATACATGCATGGAGAAAAGAAAAAATAATAAACCTTTTTCGAGATTTTTAACATTTTTGGAAGACAGAGTGATTCTGACTTTATGCGCAGGTTCCTGAGTATCTTCATAACCAGGCTTAACAGCCGGCTTAATAGCTGCATAGGTCGCCATTGGTCGCCATTGATTAACAGGTTTCAACTAAGAAATTTCTTTCCTCCTTTTCGAAAATTGGGCGCGCCTCCTCTACCATGTTTGAGGGCGCGCCTTTAATACATGATAATCACAACTGTTAATCAGCTACTCAGTCAATGGGGCGCAATCTTTGGGCGCGCCTTCTATTTATGGGAAGTCAATCTTATCTTTTTCCTCAATTTCAGGCGTGTCTCCTTTGATTCTGCTCATTTTATTAATCTTAACCTGAATATTGTTTATACCAATTTTTGGGCATAGCAATATATATTATTAATATATTTTGAACAAAGTCCTTGTACTTGTATTACAGCCTAAAGTACATTGTACTACAACTCTAAAATATAGTGTATAGGTTTGCATAAAGTGTTATCGGAGTAAGACTTTGTTATTTATGCTTTATTCATTAAAAAAGTATACAAGTGCATAGATTCTCATCTTCTTCTCCCTTTTATTCTTCCCTTTTCCGGCTTCCCCTTCTGTACATCGTCTTATGGTTCTTCGTTTTAAGCTTTTTCATTCTTTATCATTCAAGGGACTCGTTTTACGCTTCCCGTTTCATTCTTTCCTTTTTAATTATCATAAAACAAAGATTGAAATCTGGTTTTGATCTGGTAATTTTTCCGATTTTGACCCGAAATTTGACCCGATTCCACAAATACGTTTTTTGAACCGATTCACTTTAATTATATCGGCAACCCTAATTTGGCCGATTTATCGGTGATACGGCCGATTTCTGTAACACTGGTGGGCACATGCTAAGAAAGTGTGATGGATGAGTTGTAAAAATTTTATTGGTGGAGATGTTCGTGCATACAAGGGATTCATCATTATTAATGAGTTCTTCACCAATACTTTTTGGACACCTCATCAAGCACTAACATGCTAGAAAAATCCATATCATCCAACATTTACACCTTAATTCATCTTTTTGACTTGAATGTCTTTCACACAATGAACTTGTCGGAGAAATACAGGTTTTCTATTAACTTGTTAAAATTTTATTTATTTTCAAATTTGAAGTTTGTAGTGACTTCGACTGGATGAATTGTAGCGATGGAATGATTAAGTTAGAATTCATCGGCTAACTGTATCATTAACCATTTTTTTTATGAGGAACAGATACAATAACTCCTCAACTATTATCTATTAGGCACCTCGACTCTCATATACCTATTAGGCTTAACACACGCCGCAGCAGACACCTCGACTATTATACAACTACCTACGAAGCTTACTCGATTAGTTATACTAAACTATGAAGTAATTACAATATAACACATAAACTTGTTATTAGAATTTAGAATTAAGCCGCGTTCTTTGAATTCTTTGCAAGCTAGAAGAAGAATGCGGGACTAACTAAAAATGGTTTTTCTATGGTATGCTCACGGGTTTGATTGGTTTATACTTCTTTATAATGGTGGACCGTCTACATTCACAACAATCACACCAATCAAAATGCATTAAAATTATAAATTTTAGTGCTTAACATATGTTTATGGGCACATACTAGACAAATCCGGTAAAAATCAACTAGCGATATAACAGAGAGATATTGAAGGATCCTATCACTGTCAAATTGCATTCTGAAAACAGAGATTAACAATACACTCACTTTTGAAATGCTAAATAAATTTGTTTTTACTTCAAAATTTTACTTGTACGTTGTCATAACAAAATTACTCGATAACAAATTTCTCGAGACAATAAAAATAACACTGGTTTCAAAAGGATATTTAAGAAACGCAAATCGACTGATCTAAAAATCTATCACGAAAGTGGGATCTTCTAGAGATCAGCAATGGTGACCTCAACCTCAACATCGGGTTCAATGGTAATGGAAGTAATCTGCTTCACCACATCAGGGGAGCTAAATAGGTCAATAACACGCTTGTGGATACGAAGCTCAAATCTGTCCCACGTGTTGGTTCCTATAAATTTCGGAAAAGAATATCAAATAAAAAATAGAATATCTACCAACAGGCATCACAAACTCCATTTATAACAAAGAAACAGAGAGAAGGGTGAAGAATGAAGATTAGTCGAGGTAATACATTAAGTCCACATACAAAACCAGTAAGTTAAGATCACTAACAAGTATTGAACCATTATTTGGAAGAATCAAATTAGTCTGTTTAGGTGTAGCTCAAATAAGAATTCAGCTTAATATACATATACACTACAAAGCCCATTGCCGAAAGACAAGCTATCTATGATTAAAAAACGACTGATTTTCAGAAATTAGTCCGATATATCATGACTTGGACTGGTGATAATGATAATTTCTACGATGCACAGATAACATCTGTTGAATCTTCTTTACAAGGGATTAGACCTAACAATGATGGCCAAGGTTATAAATTATAATAAATCATCATTAGAAAACAACCCAACTTCTTTTACCAAATTTTTAACTTTTAATGTAATTTGGACACAGTATTCTTCTAATGGAAGAAGGATAACTTTTATTAAACTTGTCTCATAATCCTCAGCTTCCAAAAGTAATAGATTTCTAAATAAGATTTTTTGTTGAACCTTGTCCATTATATGGTTATTATAACAAATATCCCATCTTTCAAAAGCAATGACTCTTTAATTAAACTTATGGCACCACAAATTTATTAAGAAGCAGACGTGAATAGTAGAGCAATATTACAACAAAATGAGATCCAGACTCCAGAGTGTTGCTTAGCTTTTTTCTTTAGAAACAGCAAAAGTAACAAGTGCATGTAAATTTTGTATTCAACTAGTTTTGAAAAACTTAATTTCAATCAAGATAGACGATAATACCTTCACCACAGGGAGCCTTCCTTGTGGTAATACGGAGAACCTTGGTTGGCATCCTCACCGGTCCCTTAACCTTCAAAGTCTTGTCCTTTGCTCCACGAACCAAATCAGCACACACTAAACACATAATTAAATAAACAATTAAGTATTGAACAAAAGATAGATAACAAGATTCATAACAACCTTAATTTGCCAGTATATGCCACTTCACAAAACCTTGAACTGAATAGTTGTTAATGATATAGAAAGCAATGCCCGTGTAATATGTCAACGTCAATAAAAACAAGTGTCCTAAGACATTTACTCAATGTACTTGGAAAAAAGCTAATCATATCCTTATTTAAAATTTAAACATAACCTCAATAACCAAGAGTATTTGTAACTACGGATAGAAACAAAGCTATTGTCCGTAAAAGCTCTTTAGTAATAGCAAGAAAATAATTCAAGACACTAATGCAATTATTCCATAACAAAGAGCTGCAAATTATGTAATAAGATAAGTCGTTGGCACAAAACAGAACTAAAACATACATCCGTATAAAATTAAGGTCATTCATGTACAAATTACCGTAAATTTCAAATTAAAATAAATTCCAAATACCGAAAAAGCACAGAATAAACGTAACATTAACCACCAAATTAACAGAAATACATGCATGGAGAAAAGAAAAAATAATAAACCTTTTTCGAGATTTTTAACATTTTTGGAAGACAGAGTGATTCTGACTTTATGCGCAGGTTCCTGAGTATCTTCATAACCAGGCTTAACAGCCGGCTTAATAGCTGCATAGGTCGCCATATTGTTCTCCTTAATTCTAAATTACTGCTGCTGCTACTGAATGTATAAGAAACGGTTAAAAGTTGAATGTAAGTAAATTCTGAAGAGGGTTTTATAAAATTACCTTTGGCTTTGGCAAATAATTTTACAGAGGGACACACTCGTTGGCGATTTTAAGGGTTTATCGTCGAGGGTTTATTAGGTTATTTATATGGGCAACTTTGGGCTAATCTTGGGCTTTTATCCGTGAACCTTTTGTTATTGTTGTTTAGGGCACCCTCAGCTCTTATTTAAGTAAAGTGCATATTGTGTCCATGATGTATTTGATTTTTGCATTTGTGTACCTGAAATCTAATATTTGCACTTTGTTTTTTTTGTCGGATGCACTTTGTTTTTCTGAAGTTATTAAACCAGTGCAATTAGTGTGCAACCGTAAAAAAAATAAAAATAAACGCCGTTAGTTTTGACATGATCTCGAAAGCTAATTTGACCATTTAACATGTAAAACTCACATCTTTTTTATATATAAAAAAAATAAAATGTGCTAAATATAAATTATTGTTTGCTATTAAAGTGTTTCGATTTATGTAACTAAAAATAATAACGAGTAGGCTTTTCATTTAATTACATATAATTTTAATATAACTATTGAAAGATTAAAAATTCAATTTTAATCGCATGGATAAAATACATCGCAATTATTTTTTAATTCAATCTATCTGTTTTTAATTTTCTTCAATTTTTTTTATGTAATAATTCTGAAGCTAACAAAAGTTTAATGATGAGACTTTGAAATTTCCTGAGAAGATATTATTCAAAGGTGTCCGACATTTTTCATCAGAATTATGTCTTGACTTGGAGAAGTGAAGTGTGAAACACAATTTTTATGGAAACTGTTGCAAAACGCCTTGATAAACTAACATAATTCGAAAGAGAAGATATTAGAGGCTACAATTCAAGCGATTACACAAAACGATTCGCCCCAGGGTTTGATGCCACTGATTATTCACACAACACACACATCAACCCAAGAAACATGTTTTCATACACCAGGAGCCTCCTAAATTAGAGCTGAAAAGCTAGAAAATCACATACATGTTTAATTTCAATGAAGTTGGATGCACACATTGTTCACTGTTAGAACAAATGACAGACATAAACTGAAAGCTGTCAATTGAAAACACAACCATACTACGGAGGCAAACAAAAGACTAATGCGCCAAAGAGCAAAAAGACTGGTCCATCCTTGAACTAGAAATATAACACAACTTCAGTTCACCTGCAATTCTGCAAACATAAGAGTAAATGAATTCTGAATAAGTATGGAAAATCAAAGAGCAAATTTATACTATTGCCAATTAATAGAATTCTGCAATTCTGTAATAATAAATGTTGTTGTCAAGACTCAAGAATGACCTTTGATTCTACAGTTAAACCTCTTTAAAGTAATACCCTTGGGACCGGGAAAAAATATTACTTTACCGAATTTATTACTTTATCGATATAATAATATTTTATTACTTTATCGATAAAGTAATATTTTATTACTTTACCGAATTTTTATGTTTACGTGGTACAGTATAATATATAATGTACGTATAAAAACTAGAATTAATCACATGCAATGTATTTGATCTAAAATTACTTTTATTATGATTACTTATATCCAAAAACTAGATGCATGCATATTAAAATTGCACCAGATCAGTACATAAAGGTAACATGTGTTGTGTACGTTGTATTGAAACTCAACCATCTAATATTTATTGTAATTCTTAAATAAAAATACATGAAGAGACACCATAATATTAATGATAAGACTTTGTGATTAACTATATAAAATGATAGAATGGTACACTACAGACACATACAATATCAACTTTGTTTTACAGTATACACCAATGTCTTCGCATCATCTAAAAGGAGTGAAAAAATCAGCAATCACAGATAAGATAAGGAGTGCTATTTGTGAATATAAAAAGGAGAATCCGGGTGTAAGCCAGAAAGATTTACAAGCATGGGTACATCAAAAATATGACTTAGATATCAGTCAATCAACTATATCAAACACACTCAAGAGAGCCTCGGAATACTTGTCCGACGAGAGGAAACAAAGTGATGTCAAAAAACACAAATCAGCAAAATATCCAGAGTTAGAGAAAGTTTTGTTTGAGTGGTTTCTTCAAAGGCAAGATAAAGTTAATATGTCTGGAGAAATCATTCAAGAAAAAGGAAAGGAGCATTTAAAGTTCACTATCGGCGTCGTCTATATTCTAGCATGTTGCAAAGTCTTGAAGTTAATGCAACAAATCCTGAAAAAGTTAATATCTTGAATGCTATTAGTTTTGCTAACATGGCTTGGAATATTGATGTGAAAACAACCACAATTGCAAATTGTTTTCGGCATTGCAAGATTCGTTCAGAAGAAAATGATGAACAAGAACTTGGAGAAATAAATGAAGGTGTCGAAGGATTAAATGAAGTTATCTCTAATTTACGATATAGGAATGTGATGGATGTCGAGCATCTCTTAAACTATCCAAACGAGAATGATGCGGTTATGGAATCACCTACGGATGAAGAAATCATTGAGTCGGTAATGAGCACTGATGAAGGGACTGATCCTGAACCCGACGATAGCAATGTCATCCCAAGCGTGTCATCAAAGGAAGCATTTCAAGCACTCACCACTTTGAACAATTACTTGTTACAACACGAGCAAAACATACCAGGAGTTATTTTTGCTTTACATAAAGTCAAGGACGAGACTAATTTTGGCTTTGGTGGAAAGAAGAAACAAGCTACAATAGATTCATATTTTAATAAGAATTAAATTTTGTAATCATATACATTATACAGTATATATATATATATATAATTATGGAATTATTACTTTACATATTACTTGGGCCCTTAATGACTTTCGAATTTTTTATTATCTTATGCTTTTAGCGAGAATATTACTTTACAACATTGGCCCAAGTTGGGACCGATGAAAATTATTACTTAAGCGAGGTTATTACTTTATCGGATATTACTTAATCGAGGTTTAACTGTATATTTAATCACTAGCAAAGATTGGATCATCAGCTAATATTCAAGTACAATAAAGTGTAAACACAAACAAAAGCTTAAAACTGATTAGAACTAGGGTTAATGTGGAATCTAGTTATGTCCCTATATTTTAGCAACATTGTTTTTTACGCATTAAATAAGTATCGGATGTTACATTCTCATGTTCAAACCAGGCACAACTTTAAATAACAACATTAAAGGATATCCCTAACATTCTATGTAACCCCAAAACATAGATAAAATGTGATAGTAAAACTTGAACAAGGGACTGGTTAGTGGCTACAAGCCTACACTTACTAAAACATAACTAAAATGGCAAGCACATTCATTATAGGTTTCTAATCACCTTCCTATGGCAACACCAGTCAGACACTCAGATAGTCAGATCGTTTAAGCCAATAAATGCCCTAGGCTTTCTTTATGGTTAAACAAAATTTACTCTAGAGGGTCAGAATTTGGACAGATCTGCCACGAATGGTTCTTTGTTTACCAAATTCTTTCTCATATTTTGAGACAATTCCAGACTAATTAAAAAGGACTTTGAGGACATTATTTGAAATGTTAGATTGTTATTTAAATAAGATAGATCTTCTCAGGTTAAATCTGGTTCAAAAAAGAATCAGTTCATAAGAGTATTTGACCAACTGCCTAAACATGAAAACATAACTGTTGTGACTGCCAGTTTAGAACAAGTATAGAACAACAGGGAAAATATCCCTGAGTGATGCATTTAATTCATCAAAGATCTGCCACAACACAAAAGAAAAATAAAAAAATAAAAAAATAAAAATTACAACATTTTTAACATCAAACGGAAATGAAGTACGAAACAGACATGACCAACTTCAATCACATAGCAATGGCCTCATTTTGGTTTTGCTTAGCGAAAAAATAGGGGAAAAACAGGAAAGATAACGCTAACGCTAGCACACCTTGGTCTCCTACTTCTATTCTGAGTTATTTCCTAATCTACCCTCTCAAAATAGTTAACTCTATTTCGAATAACTCATCATATTTTCAATTTATCTGCCCTCCCCAAATTTCAGCACTACAACTACACGTCTACAATAAAATTTTGTAGCATATTGACATAATTCCCTCCAGCCTCGAGCTTCTACTGATGGGACGTAATCTATTGAGGGCATATTAGCTTGGACTTAATACTATCACATATCATACAATTGACTATTAATCAATTAATTATTAGAGCCAACAAGTTACAAAACTATATTTCTACATAGATTCACTCGCACCTACTAAGAACTTGTACAAAATTAAAACGTTAATAATATACATAACAAGTCTAGAATTCTTAAAAAGTAAGTAATACAAGGACCACTAGAAGCCACAACAGTCCCACATATTCAAATTTTCACATGCATCTATTTCACTTATTGACAAACACCAACAACTAGCATATACTACAACAATCAAAACTCCAATGATATACAAGTCCACAATCCTCATCATCTTTCAAGCACATAAAAACATACTGTCAAATTATGTTTTTAATTTTCTCAAAATCAAATCTCACACTTTTAACTATCACAAAATAGGCTAATAAAACCAAATAAACTAAATATCCACATTTATAACGAGTAACAACATTCTACTCCAATTAAATCCCATCATATTAGCAATTATGATAATGTCGAACCACACATAATCATATAAATACTAATCGAAGCAAATATAACAACAAGACCACATAATCATAACATCCGCATCACTAGTAACTATCACACAATAGACTAAACAAAGTAAATAAACAAAATACCCACATAACTACAACATTCTACTTGAATAATATTGCAGCACATTATCAATTACGTAAAGGTGAATGAAACTTATTTATCACACAATACATAATCAGAAGCAAATATAACAACAACCAAGTCCACATAGTTATAACATCCGCATCACTAATTCACACAAAAAAAAACAAACTAACATCACACACATAACACAATAATTCTCCGAAAACTCGAAAAGTAAACAAAATACTCACAGAATCATTTGGCAACCATCCGCGCAATAAAATCCTCATACTTAATTTTACCATCAGATCCAACATCAACTTCACGGATCCACTCATCAAACTCAGCAGGCTCCAATTTCTCACCAATACTCGTAAGTATATGCCTCAGATCCGTAACCGCCACAAAACCAGTTCCGTCCTTATCTATCACTTTAAACGCATCTCGGAGCTGCCGATCGAACGGCTCAGGCTTCAGATGCTTCGACATGAGCTCTAAAAACCGATTGAAATCGAAAGCGACGGTGAGTTTCTCATCGGCGATGATCGTTTTGAGTTGAGCTTGCGTTGGATTGCCGCCGAGAGATCGCATTAAGATTCCGAGCTCCGACGGCGCGATCTTGCCGTCGCCGTCGGTGTCGAAGAGAGTGAACGCTTCTTTCATTGATGAGACTTGATCGTTGCTTAGATCTTTCCCCATTTTTGTTTGTTTGTGTGTATAGGTTTGTGTTTGTGTGTATAGGTTTAGGCAATTGAAATGAGAAGAAAGGAGGAAGAAGGCTTGCCACAACTTTTATATATCCACTTTTGATAAATTTAAATGTGTTTGAAATTATAAAGAACCTTTTTAAACGGCGAATCTTATTTGAATTTCTTTTTTCTGCTTGTCTTAAATAGATTTTTTCAATGAAAAATATAAATATGATCATTTAATATTTATGTTTTCCTGTTTCCGAATTATTGGAGCTGATAAGATAATTTCTGTCAAGTTCGATCCGGTTCTCGAATATTTCTGAGACTTTCTAAAATCTATATTATCTATCTATATTATACTATACTACATTATACAATATTATAATATTATAATAGACGAAATATTGAAAATTTGGTGGTCGGTCCTTGCTGAAATTACTTAATTGTTTGGTAGTTATTCTTTACTAATTAATTAAACAAAATACTTAATATTGAAGTTGACTTCTACTATAACAATTATTGTTGTTGTTTGTCTAATCACCTGCATCAATTCTCTTTGTTTTCCTATTCTCCAAGTTCATTGGCGAATAGATGATTAACAAATAACCAAAAAGAGTAAAACTAAAAGAAAGGAAATTTTGTTAATAAAAAATAGTTGTTGTTTTTAATTATTAAAATCATATTTGAATTTGAAGGTAATGATAAAAACTAAGATTTTCTTTTATACCTGTCAATTTACAATAAAGACAATAATTATATATATATCGATTTTTTTTCAAAACTAATATTTCAAAATCAAATACTACAAATCATAAAAAAAAATATTAGGGTTGTCAATTTCGGGATACGGTTCGGATTTGTGTCGGATCATATTCCTAGGTCGAATTTTAGATCTGACACTAACCCAAGAAAATTATTTACACTCAAAATCTTAACATTAACCCGGTTCATTTATTAACGGGTCATACGACCTACTAATTCATTTTTTTGACGAATATTTTATTTACTAATGATATAACTTTTTTGACTTATACAGTAAATTTAATTAAATATAATATTTATAAAACCATTCACGGATTATTAATTTTTTTCTAACCTAACCTCGCTTCTTCTTTTTTCCAGAAATGACACGAACGTAGTTATTTAACAAAATAAAATAATGACATTTTAATTTTTTTATAACCAATTTCTATTTTCAACAAAAATGCACTATCGATTCAATTCAAATTAATAAATTAATATTAAAAAAAATTCAAAATAAATTAAAATATTAAAGAAAGCCCGTGAATTGCACGAGATTTAAGCTAGTTATATTATAATAAACGAAATATTAAAAGTTTTGTAGTCGGATAGTCGGTATTTGCTCAATTTTCTTAATTACCCTTACTTAGTTATTCTAATTCCGATTAGTGGGTCGATCAATTCTACTTCTAATTGATATTGAAGTCAACTTCCTCTATTGTTTTACCAATTTCAATTCTATTTTATATCGAACTCTATAGCATTATAATTTATATTAAATTTAACTTATTCTACCAATTTAAATTTTAATTCATATCGAGTTTTATATTATTCTAATTTTTTACTTGGGGCTAAATTAAATTTAAGCAAACTAAATATAATTATTAAGATTTAGTTGATATAATGTGACTCGGGTTAAGATAAAATAATAATACTATCAATCCTCCTAAAAAATTATACTAATGAATTTGGATAAACAAAATAATATATTTTATTAATCCACGATAAAAAAAATACAGTATACAATTGATTCGGACTAACACAAAATTAAAATAAAAATACAATTCGACCAACAAAAACAAAATCATATATACTAATTATTCAGTCTAAAACAAAACTATTTATACTATATTATAATAGACGAAACATTAAAATTTTGGTAGTCGGTCGGTCGATACTCGTTGAAATTACTTAATTATCCTTACTTAATTAATATTGTTGCTTTTACTTAATTATCCTTATTTTAGTTCGAATAAAAAAATATTGTATTGACCAAAATTTGAGCAAGTAATTACAGAAATTTTTATGCGAGCTTGAGAGAGAGAGTGCTCTTGCTCTAGAGCTTCGGAGTCCACCGTATAATTCATGTTATCCTTTCTAATCTTAGCGGAAAATATATTTGCCAATTGCCATGACAAACTAATGAAGTTTGTAATTTACTTGAACCGAGAGTAAAATTAAATATTTTTTTTTCCTATTAAATTGATATGTAATTAATTTATACTATTTTTACAATATTATAATAATCAAAATAATTACTCTTACTTAATAAATTATCTACTTCAACTAAAACACGTTATTGTTTTTTCAATCCTAAAAGAAACACCTCACTTCTTGAAGATATAAGGAGCAGTAAATAATAATCTAATATATCTATCGATTTATTTATCTATCTATCAATATATACTAAATTATCTATTGATACTTATACTATATTATAATAGACGAGATATTAAAAATTTGGTACTCGGTCGATCGATACTTGATGAAATTACTTAATTATTGGAATTTGATGAACTTAATTATGCTTGCTTAATTATTAATGTATTTTTTACTTAATTTATATTATATCAAACTTTTATGGTTTTGGGACAAACTTTTATCAGCTGATAATATTTGGTAGTCGATCGGTTTATACTATATTATAATAGAAAAAATATTAAAAATTTGATAGGCGGTCGGTATTTGATAAAATTACATAATTGCCCTCATTTAATTAATTTATTATTTTTACATAATTATCTTATATAATATTATCGTTAAAAATTATAAAACCCTGAACAAAGTTATATATAACCGGATACAGTAAGTAAGTAGAAGATAATGGTTGAGTAGATATATACGGTGTTCGAGTTAAAACAAAATAATAAATGTTAGTGATTATATCAAAATAGTTATATTATTGAACTGAGATAAAAAAAATTACTAAAAGATAATTCGTTAATCGATATAATGACATCGGGTTAAAAAAATTACTTCACCTTTTAACAACTATAATTTATATGATTTAAATGTATTAATGTTGTACTAGTTTATATTTGTAAGACATTTATGCACGGCATTTACAAATTGGTAGATAATAAATAAATACAAATTTTATTAGACCTTATGTAATTTCAATAAAAAAACTGACTCTGGCCAGTCTTGTTTGTATTATAAAAAAAGAAAATAATTCCTAAAATTATAATTTTAGGAAAATTATCTAAATTTATTAAGATTTTATATATTGAATCTTTTGCAATAATAAAATTAATCCCCTGTATTTACGAAAATAGTCTTAATTTTATATTTAAAAGTCGCTTAGTTTTAGATAATTATTTATAATTTTTTAAAGTCAATTTTAGGATTTTTTAAGCTCTTATAAAAATTAGCTTAACATTATATTTTTATTATATAATATATGCATAAGGGGAACGTATCCAAATTTTTTGGTAGATATGGTACATGTACTAATAATTTAATATAAACTGTTAATTTTTTTTTTATAAATATATGTGCATATATATAAATTTGTTTCTATTACTTTCTTCCTTGCATCGATCCGATTAAAAACTTTTCTTCAATAGACAATACATATTATATTTTCAAGTCACCCCACCACAACGAATACAAAAAACTGCATTATACCGTAATAACAATTTAATTACTGTTAGGCTCACCTCTTAAAGCTAATACTTGTATCCAGGCTCCTGATATCCCTTCATGTTTTTTAAATCCTGCGAAATTGAAGAAAATCCAGTCTACAAGAATATGCATCACTAAAATGTGACTATTGTTGTAATATACTAGTAATAATGGTAACTATAAAAGAGCTACTAAATTAGAGATCAAGGGAGAGGGAAATATGAGCATAGAAAGAATTGGTCGGTGCAAAATTTTCATTCACAAATGCAATCTATTTATAGTAAAACAAAGGGAGCAAGTATTAAATGCAAGGTAACAATTTCTACAAATCTATGCATAACCTAACTATTGCAATATTGACTAACTATATAACAATCAATTTACAACACTCTTCTTTGATTGCTATGATAGTATGGATCATAGATTGCCTCGTTAAAATCTTGTCAAAGAAAAACCCAGTGGGATAAAAACTTTGACGAAGAAAAAAGAGTACAATCTATCTTTTGAAAACTAATCATTATCTGAATTTTGTTGCAACAAATCCTTGAGTCGACGCATTCCAATGTTATGTCGTAATTTACCAAATGTTGAATTCGGTAATGATTTCGTGAATAAATCTGCAAGGTTGTCACATGATCGGATTTGTTGTATATCAACTTCTCCATTCTTTTGAAGCTCGTGAGTGTAAAAGAATTTTGGTGAAATGTGCTTCGTCCTGTCTCCTTTGATATATCATTCCTTAAGTTGATCAATGCATGCAGTGTTGTCCTCAAACAAGACAGTAGGATTTCTTGTGATGTCCGGTAATCCACATGATTCTTGAATATTCTTGATGATAGACCGCAACCAAATACATTCTCTACTGATTTCATGAATTGCAATGAGTTCCGAGTGATTTGTTGAGGTTGCCACTGTAGTTTGCTTCGTGGATTTCCAGGAAATGGCTGCACCGCAATATGTAAATACATATCTAGTTTATGATTTTCCAAAGTGAGGATCTGACAAATATCGAGCGTCTGCATATCCAATCAGCTGAGATGTTGAGTTTTTCGGGAAGCATAACCCAAAATCAACTGTTCCACGAAGATAACGAAATATATGCTTGATCCCATTCCAATGCCTATCCATCGGAGCAGAACTAAATCTAGCCAATAAATTCACAGCAAATTCAATATCTGGCCATGTATTATTTGCAAGATACATAAGTGCACCAATTGCTCCAAGATATGGGATTTCAGGGCCGAGAACTTCTTCATCATCTTCTCGTGGTCGAAATATATCTTTATTAGGCTCTAAAGATCTAACCACCATTGGAGTAGTCAATGGTTGAGATTTATCCATGTAAAATCTGTTCAAAACCTTTTCTGCATATGTAGATTGGTGGAGGAAAATTCCCGATGACAAGTGCTCGACTTGTATACCAAGGCAATATTTTGTCCTTCCAAGATCTTTCATTTCAAATTCTGTCTTTAGGTATATGACAGCTTCATCAACCTATGTAGATGTTCCTACAAGGTTTAAATCATCCACATATACAACAATAATCACAAAATCAGATTGTGATTTTTTGATAAAAACACATGGAGAAATTTGATTACTAATATACCCATTCTTTTGTAAATAACGACTAAGTCTGTTATACCACATACAACCAGACTGTTTCAGTCCATACAATGATCGTTGAAGTTTAATGGAGTATATATGACGAGGTTTCTTGAACTCGTCCATTTTTAACCCTTCTGGGATCTTCATAAAAATTTCACTATCAAGTGAACCGTACAGGTATGCAGTAACGACGTCCATAAGACGTGTTTCCAATTTTTCTTTAGATGCCATACCTAATATAAAACGAAAAGTAATTTCATCCATCATTGGCGAGTATGTCTCTTGATAATCAATGCCAGGCCTTTGAGAAAACTCTTGTGCTACAAGTCGGGCTTTATATCTCATAATTTCATTCTTTTCATTTCGTTTTCTTATGAATACCCATTTATTTCCAACAGGGTTCACACCGATTGGTGTTTGGACAACAGGTCCAAATACTTCTCTTTTACTCAGTGAATTTAATTCTGTTTGGATTGCGTCTTTCCATTTTGGCCAGTCTTTTCTTCGACGGCATTCATCCACACTTTGTGATTCAGGATCAGAATTTATGTTTACATCCAATGCTGTGGAATACACAAATACATCATCGATTATGGCTTTACTTCGATCCCATAATTTCATATCATTCACATAATTTATTGAAATTTCATGATTGTTTAATCCCGTATCTTCAGGGACTGGAATCTCTTCAGGAGATAATACCACTTCAGGGGTATTTACTTCTTCTGGAGCATGTGCCACTTCAGGGGAAATTTTCTTTATTTTTCTTTTTCGTGGTGCAACATCTTTTGCACCGACCGGTCTACCACGCTTCAGGCGTGGCTTTGATTCTGTAACCAATTCTTTTGTATCTGATTTTTGAATTGGTATATCTATTCTAGCTGGAGTATTTACTGCAGGTATATGAGATTTAGTTATATTTCTAGAATCGTTAAATGCGTCAGGCATTTGGTTTGCGATATTTTGCATATGAATAATTCTTTTAACTTCAAGTTCGCATTGACCGGTACGTGGATATAGAAAATATAATCCTGACGCATTCCATGTTATGTCAGGATTAACTTTATTTGAATGTTTATCTCCCCCTAAGAGAGGAAACATAGACTCGTCAAAATGACAATCTGCATATCTTGCGGTAAATAAGTCTCCGGTTAGAGGCTCCAGATATCTAATTATAGATGTGGAATCAAAACCAACGTAGATACCTATTCTTCTTTGAGCTCCCATCTTCGATCTTTGTGGTGGAGCAATCAGTACATAAACATCACATCCAAAAATTTTGAAGTGAGAAATATTAGGAACTTGACCAAGTACCAATTGTAGCGGAGAATGTTGGTTGTAGGAAGTTGGTCTAATCCTAATAATATTAGCAGCATGAAATATTGCGTGACCCCAAATAGATGTAGATAATTTTGCTTTCAACAACAGCGGTCTTGCAATAAGGTGGAGTCTTTTGATAAAGGACTCGGCTAACCCATTTTGTGTATGTACATGAGGAACTGGGTGTTCAACTGAGATTCTTACAGACATGCAATAATCGACAAAAGTTGCAGATGTGAATTCGCCGGCATTATCTAAACGAATTAACTTAATGCATTGATCTGGGAATTGAGCTCGTAATTTGATTATTTGGGCAAGTAATTTTGTAAAAGCATCATTACGAGTTGAGAGAAGACGAACATGAGACCATCTAGTTGAGGCATCGATTAATACCATGAAGTACCTAAATGGACCAGATGATGGTGTATAGGTCCACATATGTCCCCTTGGATCCTTTCTAAAAAAATTGGGCTTTCAAGCTGAACTTTAGTAGGGGATGATCGAGTAATCAATTTTCCTAAAGAACATGCTGAACATGGAATGTCATTGTTGGAAAGAACTTTAAAATCTTTAAGAGGATGACCAGTAGAATTCTCTATAATACGACGCATCATAGAGACGCCAGGATGACCTAATCTTTCATGCCAAAGTGTAAAAGATTTTGGATCTATGAGTTTAGAAGCAACGACATTGTGTGACTCAATAGTTCTAATTTTTATTATATATCATCCTGAGGAAACTGAGTGAAACTTTTCTAAGATTTTCTTGTTTCTAGGATTAGCGGAAGTAATAAGAAGATATTCTCTATCAGCCTCAGAGGTAGTTTCGATGTGAAAATTATTGAGTCGGATATCTTTAAAACTAAGAAGATTTCTAGTAGACTTACTAGAATATAATGCATTTGAAATGTGTATGTGGGTACCGTTAGGTAGGACGAAACTAGCTTTTCCAAAACCTTCGATTATATTAGATACGCCGGAAATCGTTCCGACTTGAGCTTTGGTTTTGGTTATTTGGGTAAAATACTTTTGGTTCTGTAGAATCGTATGAGTTGTACCACAATCAACAATGCATATATCTTCAGAATCCATTATGTATATAATTAAGAAACATAATTTATTTGATAAGAACATAACACACTACATAGTTCAAACAAAATAAAGCACACAATACACACTACTATAATAATTATATGAAACTAATCTTCAGCCTCCCATATGGGAGTTTCGTTAGGTTCATTCGGACCATTAATACTTATTTCTCCAGTTGTGATTCTCGGAAAATCATCTATGTCATTGTTGGCGAAATTTGTTTCTACCACTTTCTCTTTTGATTTTTGAGAAGATTGGTATAACTTAACAAGATGATCTGGGGTATGACAATTACGTGTCCAGTGCCCATTCATGCCGCACCTATAGCAAATATTTTCAGTTTTTCCTCCTCGTGATGCCTTTCTTTTACTCTGTGATTCAGATTGCCACTTCCGGTGACCAGAGTTGTTATATGGACGAAAATTCCCGTGGCTCCGACCTCGTCCATGGTAACGCCCTTAGCCCCGTCCACCTCTATACCCTTTTCCACGTACATTCGGCTGAAATGACATTTTATTCACTTCAGGTAATGGGGCAGATCCTGTTGGACGAGATTGATGATTCTTAATCACCAATTCATGATTCTGTTCAGCAACGAGGAGAGTTGATAAAAGATCCCCGAACTTAGTAAATTTGCGCTCCCTGTACATCTCTGCTAAGTTGATATTGTTAGGGTGAAAAGTTGATAGTGTTTTATCATTTTTCTTTTTTCCGTAACTTTCTCACCACACATAATAAGCCTATAACTTATTTTGAACAAAGCAGAGCTATATGCTCGGACACTCTTAAAATCCCGAAGTCTTAAATTAGCCCAATCATTTTCAGCTGCAGGTAGATAAACTAGTTTCCGGTGATCGAACTTATCCTTTAGATTTTCCCATAAAATAAAAGGATCCTCGACTTCTAAGTACTCAGATTTTAAATCTTCATGCATGTGGTGTCGAAGAAAAATTATGGAGGTAAAATTTTCTTCAACCGTGGATTTATTTTCTGCCTTTATTGTATCGCTTAATTTTTTTGAACCCAAGTGCAACTTTACATCTTGTACCCATGATAAATAATTATCGCCAGAAATGTCCATGGAAACGAACGACAAGCTTGTAATATTTGTCATACTAAATCTGAATTAACATGAAAATTATTAAATTTTAATTCATCAATGTAAATATTACATAAAATCCTACTTAATCGGGTGCGTTAACAAGTATGCGATAATCAATGTATATATCATTATTATCATTGATATTATAAACAGATCTATATATAAAATGACAAATGGATTTTCATCCGCCATACGGACGTCTGTGTATGCAGATTATCTCCGACCAATAATAAATTAAAGTGGACAATCCTGCATAAGTTAGTTTGGGACAAAAAGTTATTATCCGATAGTTATGCAATTTATAAATTAAGATTCCCACTATACTTCGGTATTACCCAAAATTAAATGGTACCGTAAAATAATTTTAATAGGCGGTGCTCCGACCATATATATTTAAATTATTAGTAGAGAGTATAACCACGTCTACTTCGATCATAGATATATAAAAATTATATTTAGAGGGTGTAACCACGTATAATCATATATATGCATTTTTTAATTAAAATTATACATTCTCAGTTTCGGCAGAGTTTCGTGCTGATAACGTGTTGTAATATACTAGTAATAATGGTAACTATAAAAGAGCTACTAAATTAGAGAGTAAGAGTGGAGGGAAATATGAGCATAGAAAGAATTGCTCGGTGCAAAGTTTTCATTCACAGATGCAATCTATTTATAGTAAAACAAAGGGAGCAAGTATTAAATGCAAGGTAGCAATTTCTACAAATCTATGCATAGCCTAACTATTGCAATATTGACTAACTATATGACAATCAATTTACAACAACTATCTATTTCTCTGATGGCAAAGCAGGTGTAATGGAATTGCACAAATATTGGAGGGATAATAAATTTTTTTATTGAACATGAGCATCTCCTGCTACATATAACCCTTAGCTAAAAATCATTAGTACATATTATAAATAAAAATATAGAAATTATGTTAAAAAAATCCATCTCCTATTGATGTTGACTATATTTGTTAACCTATAACAAATCTGTAAAAAAAATATATTTATTTATTACCATATTGAAGTAATATATTTTATTTATAACAACATAAAATTTTAATAACATACTATTTTTAAATATAGCTAACTAATATAGTCAATACCATCGAAATACAATGTCTTACAGGTTTAACAAATTTTACTTATTGTCCTACAGGTTCAATTTAGCCAACCAATTATAGCTAACACCATTGGAGATGGAGATGCTCTAATGTTCAGTTGAAGACTTCTGTAGTTAAACCTTTTTAAATTAATAGGGTCGGGACCAAAAAATAGTATTACTTTAACGAGTTTATTATTTTATCGGGAGTAAAAATATATTGTGTTTATTATGTTGTGACCGAAAAAAAATTATTTTAACGAAATTATTACTTTAACTATTATTATTTTATCGTCTTGTATTTGTGTTTTTTGACAGACAAGTTAAGCAAATAAATTGGGAAACCAAATCTGATTTATTTTAATGTATGCTAATCATGCATATCCTAGTGAGTTTATGGTATGAATCTAAACAAGCGATGGCTAGGCACACAATACAAATATGATGCATTTGTCATAAGAAAACAGCACAAATGATGTACGGGTACTTATTAAACATGACATGGAATGAAAACAAGTAATCGAAGATATTGTTAAAATAAACCAATTTGAACAGTATTATTCGATCACAAATAATGGCCAAGACCAAACATATAACAACCAATTAAGTATTAACAAAAAGGCATGTTAATCTTAGAATATTAAAGAATAATTTTTAAAAAAATAAATATGTTTACTTATTAATTTATATGATATTAAGTATATTTTTGTAAACCTATATTATTATAAATATATTTTGCGATTTTTAAAAATTTAAAATCACATCCAAATCGCAGATAAGCGATTATTAAAATATTAATCTGCAACCAACCCGCGTTTCGCGATTATCCGCAAAATACAATTTCTTTGCGAGGGGGATTTAAAACTTGTCATGTACATTGTAGACATCTATCAGCAAAAGTACTGTATTTATACATAAACATATGCTGTTACTTGTTTCATGTTTTAAGCCTTCCTCATATGTGATGACATTGCACCGATCCTTCCTTGTAACAACCCTTCTCCATTGTGGTTTTGAGCTACGAATCCTTGCAAAAAAATGCATTATGTAACCTTATACAATTCTAATAATATTGCCTCAAGCTCAACCCTTGAAGCTATCATTTCCTTTCTTGCACGCTGAAGCAAATGCAGGTATGAATTCGCCTATATTTGGTTCTTTAGCACATTTCCTGCATAAATTCAATTATAAAGAAGTTAAATAGATGAAGAAGACGGAAGTAAAAATAAATTGCATGCGCTAGTTGACAAACTTGCCAATTTTACAGTTTGGAGGTAAGATTTAGTACTGGCATTGCTAGATAGTGAGATCATTACAGGAAACAGTAAACAGGTTTGCACATCATTGCTCTTGCTAGAGAGATCCAAGGCTAAAGAGCTCAAGGCATAAATGCAAGAAATTCTATTAAGGACTGAGAACTGAAATAGCTTCATGAAGAGGAGCTTATGCAAAAGATATGTACATGAGACGATTGCCTAGAAAGTGTAATTTCCGGATGACCATATCTCATGGACAGCAGATCCAGAAGCAGCGCCTCAAGTAGACACAAAATTTAGAGGCAGTCATAAACACTGGTTTTTGCATCACTAATGTCTAATGCTACTATCAGTTTATCTCCAATGCCAGAGATACAGTAATTGAACTGCACTGATATTAGAGGGATGACAAGCAATGCCGAGTCCTTGGGAACCAGGCTGTGATTTCTCTACTGATGTGGGTTTTTTTAATGCTACTTTGTAGTTTATTTCATGCAATCCCTGTTAGTTATGACATGAAATCTTGCAGGTAACTTATTAGCTTGATTATCATCTAACAATTAATTTACATCATACCACTAGTATTTTTTCAGAAAAAGTTAACAAAAAAAAGTATTATTGGACGATTACAAAATTGCTTAAAGATATTATATGATATGAAATGATGTTGAGCTCAAACATATTTTTGGAAGAACTCTATGCTTCTGCATGATCTCTGAGAGTTTGTGTTGCGAAAAGTCTCTTTCTGATCAGGTAAAATTTATTTACATCTGTGTTACCATCAACCTCTGGTATTATAGCTAGGATCCAGATCAACTGATTTATTTCTGCGATTAGTAATCAACTAGATTTGTGGCCCATGGGAACTTAGCACGGCGGTCTCAAATAAGCAAAACAAAAAGCTCTGATAAATAATTCCCCTGTAATAACTAACTTATATTAATTAAAAAGCAAATCAAACACTGCTCGATGCAAGTTTACATATAACGTACAAATGCAAGTTTCATGTGAAAAAAAGTGTTGTAGAAAAATTAGACAGAGTATTTGTTAACTGCTCGATGCACCGCTTCATGCGACTGCTTTCTTTCTCACCGATCTTCATGTGAAAAAAAGTGCTGTAGAAAAATTAGACGGATTATTTGATAAATTTTTTCAATTTATGCATATTTTGAGATATAATATATAAAAATAATATTTGTGAGAAAGTTTGATGGTGAAACTGATAATTACTTACTGCAAAAACTTAAAACAGTTTTTTCCAAAAGTATGGAGGACATATTTTTGCTAATAACAGACGTTTTTCCAGGCGTTAGCTTTTAAAATTTAACAAACACTTTTCTGACAGATTTTAAGCAAAAAACTGCAATACCAAACGGAACTTTAAAAGCAATATATTCATCAAGAGTCTCCCTTAATGTTTAGAACATAACTTAAGAGATTAATGACTGGTTTAGAAAAAAACACAAATTTTCAAATTGAAGTGCAAATCTTTGAAAGCAGAATTAAGACATCTAATAAAACTTTAAATAAGATAGATAAGTGTAATTTAATTTTTAGAACTTTTGGGTCGGATCTCGATTCCATAAATAAAGAGGCTGCCCTTCCTTCTCCCGCTTTTCACTTCCCTCAAGCTCATCCGAAGTTCAGTGCTACCAACACTTAATCCCTTGTTAAAGTAGTCGCCCAACTCCACTTCGTACCAACTATCATGCTTCGTTATTAATACAGGTTTATCCTTTTTCTGGGGTACATAAACATTTTTGTTTTCGCCATGACCATCAATCCCAACCCAAGTTTCGAATGATCCTTCTGCCCCGAATTCAAAAAAGTCGGAGTCGTGACATGAAATATCTACCAAAAGGTAAGCAGTATAGTTTGTATTTGGGGACAATAGTGAAGTGCTTATCTTTGCCTCAACTTCAAGATTTACGCCCCTCCAAAGAAAAGCGATGTCACTCCAACTGTATGTCAAACTGTAAGATATTCAGAATATGCAACACCTTTTTATAGTATTGCAGTTGCTCAAAAAAATTGGGCTATTATAACAGAAAGTTGACGTTGCATTATAAAAGCATTGCATCTGGCCATCTATGACGTAGTGATCTCTTAACTCATCATTTACCTCGGTTGCATATCTATACACACAGACCACCCTTTCGGATCGATCTGCAGCAGGTCCCGTGCTCCTATACGAAAACATTGCTTCCCGCTGAGCTTCTCCAAGCAAAAGTACTGCTTAAATGAAAAAAAAGATTAACTAGCTTCACTAATTCATCGTATCCATACACTACAAGAAAAACGGCTTAATACTTAATACAACTGTTTCTCGCTTGCGGTTGTATTTAGCCGTGCCCAATTAAACAACTGAAATTCATCGAATTTAGTCAAGTTGAACTTGTGCAGTTGAACTTAGTCTTACTTTCTTGTAGTGATAACAAATACCGTAATATTCAAAAAAAATCAAGAAATCACCAATCATGTTCCAAGTACATTATGTTTAAACAAGATCATCAGACAATCAAGTGAAGGGGGCACATAATTAATTACCGTACAATCACCATAATCATCATAAATTAATAAAGGATTGTCCGAAAGAAAGAGATACAAATCCTTGATGGTAGCAAAAGCATGCAGAGTGTCCGAATCAATGTTTCTCCAGGGATCATCACGCACACACCGATCTGACCCTGCCCGACGACAGATTTTGTGAAGTGGCAAAAATCTCTGCCAAACGTGGTCGGAGTTTGCTGCTGAACGAAATTTTTTGGACACTAATGATAGCGACCCACATGCATCCCCAGGACTAGTACGTGATACAATCTCTTCTATCAGTTTTTGTGGCAAGGCATTCATCCCCAACATGTTGGCCATTAGATGCAGTACGGAACAGAGATAAGTGGGATAATTGTATATTGTGTATGTTAATTTACATAGAAGAATGATTCCCTAGGGTTTATTATCTGAAACAAATTTACGGGGATGGATTTAGATTAGATTTTAATAGTTCGAAATTTTTGGTTTTTCAAAAATTGTCATTAAATTTTAATTCTAAGCAGAATTTGACAAATTGAAGTGATATCTTGTAGAACGAAAGGGGTATTGCTAATTGTATTAGCTTATTACCCCGATTTTTTTTAATATTATGTGATTTTTTAATTTAATTTAAATTGAAATTAAATAAAAATTGTTTGTATTTTTTTTCAAAAAAGAGAGCAAGAATAGATAATATGTTTTAGTTGAAAAAATTAATTGATTATTTATTAGTAACTATAATATATTATTTAATTTTATTTAAATCGGGGTAATCCTGGCTCGAATCCGGATTCGACCCGTTCATAACGAATATAATTCATTTTTTTTATCGTAGGTAACCAATTCGTATTCATATATATATTTAGCAAATTCGGATCTTAATTTATAATTTGAACATATCAAGACGAATTTTACCATTTTGATATTCGGTCGCATTTATATATTAGAGTAGTTCGAATAATTTTATAGTATTTGAATATATATATTTATTAAAGATTTCCGATTCCAATTCATTAATTATGTTTGTAATATATATTTCATGTAAGACATGTATACTAAAATAATATTCTATAAAATGATAAAAATTTAGTTTTGTAATTATTTATTTGAGTATTCTTAATTTTTTTAGTAATATTTTTGATGTATTTGAATCCGAACTTTTAAAAACTAGTAATTCGGTATTTGATCGAGTCGAAACGAATCAAATACGAGTATTCAAATTCAAATTCTAGTCGTCTAAGTAAAATGTCAAAACTTTAACTTAAATTCAGACCAAATCTGAACGAGTATTTATAAATTCGAGATGCATCTAATCATTCTATTAACCGTACCTATCCTCACCTCTAATTACCCGTGATTTTTTGGATAAAAAATGAGGTGTTTTTGTTTCAAAAAATAAAAAAGGGAAATGTATTTTAGTTGAACAAATTAATAATTTATATATATTAATTAGTAGTAAAATATGTTTTAAAATAAAAAATAATTAACTTAGGTACGTAGGTAGGATTAGGGCTGTCAATGGATCCGAAATCCAGTCTGATCCGGTCCGATCCGAAGGCTAATGGAGCGGATATGGATCACTTTTAAAAAAATCCGATCCAAAAAAAATCCTATCCGGTAACGATCCGATCCAATAAGTATCGGATATGGATTTAGCCCGATCCGATCCGTTAATGATCCGATCCGGATAATTTATTATATTTCATAAATATATATATATATTTATTTATTTATTTATTTACATATATATAATAAATTATATATAATATATTTATATTATTTTTTGTTAGCATTTTATCACTCTGCAGGTCACAGAGACATAGATAGTAGTTTACCTTAATTGTACTCGGGTATTTAAGTCTTTAGCACTTGTATTTTAAGTCACTGTTGTGAGATTATGTACATATACTTGGGTATAAGAATAAGAAGAGCCTTGTTTCTATCTGAGGGTTCAAACCAGTCACCTGCAATGCTCAGAATTAGTGAAAATGTAGTGACTCGGTTCTAGTATAACGGATTGGAGCTCCGGTCCGTGATCCGTGATCCTAACGGATCCAGATATGGATCGGGCTATTAAAAATCCGACAAAAATCCGATCTGGATCCGAATCTGGTAAAATTAAATGGATCAGGATATGGATCAAGGTCGATCCGATCCAGATCCGATCCATTGACAACCCTAGGTACGATATTAGTTGGAGTAATATTAGAGGCACAGGAGAAAGTTACAAAAAATTGTCACAAAATGACATGGCATGGGTGATATGACACAATGAAAAAATTCAATTGGTCTCATTAATGTAACTGCAGGGGGTCCATTTATATTTAGTCAACCAACATATGACATGTGGCATTTGTAACTATTTTAGTAACTTATTTTTACCTCTAGCATTTTCCTATTAGTTGAGTATACTGTGTACAGACATGTTATTTACATCCGCGAGATCATTTTTAACCAAACAATTTCTGTGCGGCAGCTACATTTCTTTTTCAAATTTCTCCCTTCATCTCTCACAAACAACTTCAAGTGAATTTAAGAATATCATAGGTGATACAAGTGCATGACGTATGTGTCTCTGTTTTATCCAATTTCGTCATCATCCTCTTCATTTTATAATTATACACACATGATACATACACACATTGGATGCAAAGATATATATAGAGAGAGACAGATAGAGTAATGGCAGTGACACGGTGGTAATTTTGGATTGAAGAAAAGAAGGGGTGTTATATTTCAAGATTTGTTCAAATTGTATTAAAAATTTACATTGATTGTAAATCTCTAAAACTATCTTGTATGTATCGTTTAATTCATGAGATTTACAACTGAGTCTGATGAAAAAAGTACTCATCAATTCGAAATAATAGGTCCAAAATACAGGAATATTAATTCATTAAAGAGGTGATTATATGGGTCGTCCTAATCATGCAAAAAACAAGGATAATAATTATTTTCGGAGATTAAGATACAAACATGAAATACTTTCTTGGATTCCAAGAACACAAGATGTGCCAACTGTTTCCAATCGTCAATGCAATTGTAACGGCCCGCACTTCCGGACTATTAAATTTTAAATCAAAGCTAATACAAAAAAATAATTAGTGATCCAAAATTCAATTATAAAGGTCACTGTCACAAAACAGCAGCTAAAAGCGGAAGTCCAAAATCAATCTACTCCATTTCTAAGTCCTCGAACTTAAATGTTATCCGACTCGAAATCTTAAACGAAACCTGAAATTGTAAGTAATGAGCTATACAACCCAGCAAGAGACCAATCGATCCAACTAGCAGGCCAAGCAACATATAAACATATGGAAAAAAAATACGACATTCTATACGACATACGAAGCACACACTTTCGATAACTTTCATATTCTTATTCTTATTTGATACATATGATACACATAACACATAAATAACAATAATTCAAAATCCATAATTCATATCATGACCACTACAACACGGTAATAACAGTCCTAAATTTATAGAAAACTGTCACTACAATCCGGTGACCGCGGTCCTAAGTTCTTCTTCGATATTTTCACAAATCATGACATAAATCAGAGATCCAAAATTATCGTTTAGACACCACACATGTACAACAATAAATTTACTATAACACATAATATTTTCAAATATATCATCATCCAATGTTTTGATAATCAAATATGTACACATAACACACAATTCTGAAAATACTAGTAAGATCGATCGAAAACTTACCTCAAAACCTGACCAGATCTGAATTTATCCTTTCTGACCCTCTAAACGACGTTATCTTGAAAAACACGAAACACGAAAGTTGTAGAGAACGAAAAGAGTTTTCCGAAATGTCCAGACCAACGAATTCCGATATACGATGAATTTTTTTAACGAATTATACAAGACTGCTGATTTTTATGGCTAAAAGCTCTACGAATTTTAATAATTAAAACGAGGAAGACGAATATGACGTATTTATAACGATACAAAATCCTATATCTTAACCTACAAGTTATCTGTATGGAAGTCTTATCCAAATTTTAGACCCATTAGTCAAATTCAAATTTAAAATCCTAATCTTTATCCTATTTTAATATCTTTTTTTCAATATCCTATTATTATTATAATTCTAAAAATTACGGGATATTACAGCAATTATCAAAGTCACTGTGTTCTATAATTTAATGTTCAAGAGAAAAGTGCATCTGAATTAGATAAGTACTATTTGAATAAAATCATGCGTTCAAATTTGTCTCGACCTCTATTTATTTTATTTACTTTATGCTATCAAACTTTCGTGTATTTGCAATTGCTACCTTTTTAATATTTTTTGCACATACGCACACATAATCCGCCGAGGGTCTTTTGGAAAACAACATCTTTATTCTTTCTTCATTTTTTCAATCAGGGAAATACTGCGTACATCTTACCCTACTCAGAACATGCGATAAACTGAATTTACTGGGTATGTTTGATTTGGTGTATTAAAAAATAATAAAAATAATTAATAATTAATATGTTAAAAATATTTTAAATGAGTCTGTTACTTTGCCAAAATTACAAGCGATATTTGAAGTTAAATTAGTACCTTAGCATATAAGCCTACAGGTAAGATAAGGTAACTTGGGTAGGATTGCGTCTTATTTCAAGTGTGTGCCCCTGTGCTTTACATGGACATATGTTACAATTTTCTAAGCCTTGATAACTCTTGTGTGATGAGATCTGATTCTGAATACATGCTCTTCACCTGTGCATTCATCTACTTCGACAATCCAACGACTTCTTTTTTTACTCCCCTCACTCTTTGCACCAATCCTTCTAATTAACAACCCTTCTCCAATTGGCAAATATTGTGTATTCGAGCCATCCCACCGCAAAAAATCCTTGCAAAAGAGTGCATTATAACCTAATACAATTTTACTATTAATAGTTGATTCTTCTACACCTCTAAATATCCCTTCATGGTTTTCAATATTGCAGTCTATGACTACAAGATCAGCATTTGCGTATTTGGTTGACAACAAAGTTTGAGCTTCCCCTATAACAAACTCAACTCGGCTAGCATTGCAACCAAGTGCCTCGATCGACGATTCAAGTTCTGAGATACCACGTACGATGCAGATGACTCGTCCCCCAGTCTGATAAGCTGCAGCACTAAGGCCTACTGTGGTGCACCCTGCTGCAGTGGCACAGGCAATTACCATGAGTTGCGCATTGTTTCCTGCAGCAAATGCAGATATGAACTCGCCTACATTCGGTTCTTTAGCATTCATTCCCTGCATAAATCCAATAACAAATTGAAGTTGAATAGATGAACATAACGCAAATTTAGAATAATTAAATCTACAATAGCTGAGAAATTTACCAATTTTATAGTTTGGAGGTAAGCTTTAGTGGCATTTTCAGCAGACCAGCAAGCCATCACTTTCTTTTTTTTCCTTTTTTTTGGTAAATTTAAGGTTTTTAGTGCTTGTTTTATTTAGCTCAAAGAAGTAGATGAATGCTTTCAATATTAATGGTAGAACAGTATAGTTCTTTGCCCTTTGTCTATTGAACTTTGCCTAAATATATAACCAGCCAGTTTTGTTCTATATTGCAGAGGATTAATTAATTGTGACTATGAACTGGCCATGTTCAAAATACACAAACATCCGTGATCTGTGTGCGCATGTGTGTGAATTATCTACTACCCTCTGTATCAGAAAATAGATAATAAAAAAGCATTTCTTGCACAAACTTTTCGAAAAATACGAAAATCTCAACAACCAACCTATGTCCTTCAGCATTTTCGTCGAAAGTTCTTTATAGTTTTTCTGAATCTTTGAATGAGAAGATCTCATTTTGTAGGAGTTCCAATTCAATTATGCCGGTTGATCTAGCCAATATTAAAATTGGGTCAAAAATAAACAACTGAAGCAAGCTTCGTGCCCACCATCATGAGGAATGAGCATTTGTAACATGGCACGTTTAGGGGCAGATCCATAAATTATATTTCCGAGAACACTTACCATATTTTTGATACATTTTTTATATTTTTAAATTTTCAGCTAGAACTTTCATATATTTTCAAAATAACTAATGATAAAGAAAATATAAAATTTTATTTTAGGAGGACACATGTTTCCGATTGCTCTTACCAGATACTCCACTATGCACACTAGTACAGTGTTTTTATTCGATTGAAAAATAATCTAAACTATACACTGATCAAAGATTGATGCTGTCTGTCTATGGAGACCCTTCAGGCATTCCCCAAACATATACCAGTCACCTAATGTTTGTAGCTGTGATGTCTTTCGTTAGAGGGACACTTGAATATCCTCTGTTCCTGACATATTTCTATTTTAAGTCATTTCAAAACAGATAACAATTAACAAATGGTAATTGACTATAAAATAATATAATTAAATATAGCAAAGGAATAAAATATGTGAACTGCAAGAAGAAAAAGACTTGCTCTCATCAAGGTATTCTCATAATAATTTTCCAAATTCTTTACACATTTTTTTTAAAAAAATGTCTAACAATGAAAAGGGAGTAGTAATTAAAAAAAGAAAAAAATGAAATTTTAAAACAACTTTATTTTCAAATTTATTACTCTCCCCAAAAAATATGTGTAAAATCATGGTACGCAATCAAACGCAACCGAAATCAAACTTTTATTTTTGTTTTTTTCCGAATCATAAAGTTCTCAAACAAGTTGCTCACAAGCCACTTGTTTTTGTGTAGTTAATTTGGAAAATCTAATTTTACAGTAGCCACGATTAAGAACTCTTTAATAAACTCCCAATCACAACTCATTCCTCCCCTTGCCATGTTTAAGCAAACTAAATTTTTATGACATCTTTGAAAAAAGACAACATGATGTTAAGGTGTTATTCCTTTTTTTTCTTTTCATTTGCTATAAGTTAATAGTATAGATTATGTTAAAAGTTAAAACACTCTGCAGGAAAAAACCAAAATTTATACAATACTGTATTTTCAATGTTCAGATATAAATATGATAAATCCCATCAACCTATATGCTAAACTATAAATAGAAACTAGATAAATGATTCGAGTGAATAGAGCTCGCAAGATAATAAGCAAAGCTTTTGGAGGTCATAGATGGTAATTGTCCATTGATGCTGCTGAGATTTTGTGTCTTGGTTAATTATACATCATGATCATTTGAGAGTAATGCATCTTCCTCGGTCGACTTGTCCATTGTGGAGAGCGGAATACTCTGCTTCGAGGTCATTTTGTTAACCTCTTTTTCAACTCGAAAGAATACCCACTGAAACCGCCGGAAAATCTCCAATGCAGTTATTGCAAAGACCGTAAGGTAGTTATGACGCAGATGGGCAGATAACTTGTAGGTCCAAGTGCATCGCAAAATCAGATTGCTGCTTAATACCCAGAGGTAAACCTGTAAATATCAAAGGGCAAATTATTTTATTTGGTGAGAGAGAAAAATAAATTTAGTCACAGTGATAAAACAGGTTTGTTCATCAAAATGTGCTTCATAGTGCTCAAGCTTGGAAGATAACAGTTGAGAAATGTGTCTCTCGAGAAACTACTCTGGTTATTACATATCACATGTAAGTTGCACACTTATTATGCATGTTTTTACCACCGGTCAAAAGTGAGATAAGCAAATTTATGAGAACAATTTTAAAAAGAAAATTGTAAAAAAAAAATTACATCCTTATTCCTTACCCATTTCCTTCCATAAAACACGTGGGTGAAAAAATGAAATTTGCTAAACTTGAAGATCCGAGTGAATCCACTGCACAAGAAAAAAAGAAGGTAAAGAAAGACACTCATGGTCATGGGTACTAGACTATTAGGTAACAAGCTAGAAAAAATTGGCCTAAAGGTGTCAGGAAAATAAAGTTCTTACTGATAAATTAAAATGACGGTGCAATATTAGGTATACCTCAAACTCGTTAGTATGCATGCATCAAGATCAAAAAATGATATGCATGTCATGATATGTTGGGAAGGAATCAGAAAATATATTGAGACTATATAGTGTCATTAAATCACACAAGCACCAAGGGGTACGACTTACAAGTAATAGGTGATATAGATATCTGACAACAGTTACCAAGAAAAAAATTATTCACGTACCTCATATCCCAGTCTCTGTTCACATCCCAGTAAAAAGAATAAGAAGAGTTCAAAACGCTTGACAAAAGCCACAGAGGGCGATATATGCTTGTCCACTGATCAGGCAAGACATGATACTTGAGGGCTGAAAGGAAAATCACCGGTACTGCGGTCGAGTATTTTAAAGCTGAAACAAATAAATGCATATAGAAGAGATCACTACATCTGAAACATGGAAATTCCGAACATGAACGTGAGACTTCATAACAAGTCTACAACCGAAGTACACAATTCAAGAACAAAGTTATTACCTTCTACAGCCCTTGTTTTAAAAAATCACAATTTTGAGGTACGGCTTGAAAATAGGAGTTGAACAGTAAGGTCATAAAAGTAACATCGAGACCCGGTAACAAACATAGACATCGCCACTAAGTATTGTAGCATTTAATGGAATAAATTGCCTGAAATATATAGTTTACCAAGAGTACACAGGTATAAGCCAATAAGGCAAGAGTACCAGATACCAATTATGGCAACAAATTACCAAGAATGCCAAAGAAACACTAGGTCAATACTGGCAAAGCTACAATTACTGATACTGCCTACTAGAACCCAAATGACTATACCTACAGCCTTTAGAATCCATATGCTTTTCAATCATAGTACACATTTTCAATTTTCTAATCCAGACAATAAAGAGGAATAAGATCATCCTTTAGTACAACAAAAACGGTTTAAGGATATAAAAGCTCTACACCAAGGTTATAAAACCCACAAGTTTCAAACAAGAAACTAAAGATGATACCGTGTTGCTCGAGTACTTCTGAGAAAAAATTAGTTACATTTTACGCAGTCCCTGCAGTCGGCATGTTCTCTATTTTTTGTGCATGTTGTCTATTAAAGATTATACTGTGTTGCTTGCTCGAGTACTTCTGAGAAAAAAAATAGCTCACATTTGAGGCAGTCCCTGTTGGCTACATATTGTCTATTACTAGTTTACAAAAATAATAATGACTGACCTGTGCACTCTCATCTAAATGGGTAATATAATATTGTACAAAATAAAATACCAACTAATTCATAATATTTAAAAAAAATTAACAATCAACTTCGTGGAAATAACAGTTTTATTGGTAACTTTGCTTCACAAAAATATATTTAAAAAAAATGTTTTCCTGATTTTCCAGCATTTATTTACCTCTGGGAAATATTTTTCAGAGTTTCTGATTTTACTGCATATGCTTTTTTTTAGAAAATATTCTCCAGATTTTCCTGTGTGTGTTTGTTTGGATTCGGTAAACTAAAATATTTTCCAAAGGAGGAAAATTCTTTTGTAAAACGTTACAAGTTTCTGGAAAATGACTTTCCTTCAAAAGAGGAAATCACTTTCCAAAATAAACATCCCCGCCATAAATTTTAAAAACAAACAATATGATAGTCAAATGAAGGAAAACACTTTCCTGGGAAATGCAGGAAAAAATAATTTCTTTTCCTGAAACATATATTCTGGTTTCTCAGTCTGTTTTACAAAATCAAGTTGCTTTTTACCAAAAGAAACAGGGTCTTAGAATTACTTCACCATAACTAAGAGGTAAAAAAAGAGTTAAAAATTTATTATGACCACCATACAAATAAAAAAGAGACTTATTAATTGGCATGTGTACTGCATCACATAATATAATGTAGGTACATATGTACAATACAAAACCTAGTGGTCCAACTTGTTTATTCATGAGTAAACATGACGAAGACAGAGTACAATAGGTTTTAGTATGATATAAATAAAATTAAGTTGTACTAGCTAATGTCATTCTATATATCAATCTTGAAATAAAAAGTAGGGATATAGAGTAAGAAGAAATCTCACCATTCAGTAGAGTAGTTTTCTCCCCAGTATCCTTGTATTGCCGAAGACATTGAAATAGACGAAAGATATAAGGCAACACAAGAACTATAGGGATTGCAACAGAGTGACTGCCACAAACGGAGTCCGCTTCAAACCAAGCAATGGTGGCAACCTAGACATGGTTATGAATCATCTCAGCAAGGAGAGGAAATTTTGGGAATCACACAAGGACTATGTAGGGTCAAAATGGGTGATAACTTGGACAAAATAATGGAATCACGTGCATTGTAATATCACCAAGTTCAGCTATCTTACAAGAAAAATTGCTAAAATTAATCATAATATCATATTAAGTATCTTTTTAAATAATTACTTGTGCAACAAAGAGTTCAGGTTATGTAATCCTCCAGAGCATGTGAGACATGAAGAATGTACAAAGCTATTCCATCATTACATATTAATGATAATACTAGCGAGAAAAAAAATAATTAGGAAGTATCAAGCTGGCAAATACTGGGGAAAAAAAGCTTACCAAAAAAATTTAAAATTGCTTAGCAAAAAAAAGGTTGGCAAATACTTATTGGATTTTCAACATGGAGAGAGTAATAATTGTACATAGGCAATAGTCATACTGTATTTTACTGAGTATCACATTAACCTCTACACAGAATAATCCCCCGAAAATAATTAAAAACAATTGGGTAATTAGTACAATCTAGTACAACTAAAGCAAAATGTGAAAATTAAATAATACATCTCATTATCAAATATTTCCTCAGGGCCGTTTGTGTGCTGTAAGTGTTTGACTTTGTTTAGTGAAATTGACAAATACATTATCTCGCAATCCAGCATACTTAATATCTCTGGTACATTATGTAATAGATTTAGCTGCTCCTCAAACGATTAACACCAATTAGGCAATTAACAACAGAAATGATACTAATTACTTAGCAAAAAAAATGATACTAATTTAAATAATGAAAGACAAATAGTGTTTGATCTAAGGATGAAACTAATACAAAATGACTCACTGGACTTTCGAGATGCCAGCCTCTCCCAACCATAATTTTCAGATGAAAGATTATCGATAGCCTTTTACCTTTTTCCTCTATAGCCCTAATACAACTCACTATTAGTTAATGACTCTTTTGCCCTTGGGCCTGCTAAGTGTATAGACCTTAGTTATTGGGCTTTGGCCTGGTGTATGACACATTAGTGGTGGATATTATGTAGTCATTTAAAAGTGTGGTTGTACTCTGAACACAAGCCCCAGTCCCCCGATATCAATGGGATCTAGTGAACGCCCCGGTGTATGTAATCATTAAAAAAGGATATACAGGGTAAATAATTTTTTGACTTGTATAAGCATATGCTCACATTTAATCTTATTTTCAATTAAATAATAACATGTTCAATTTGATCACTAGTAAATGTTTAAAAATGTCCAAGCATCGAACACAAACCCAAATTTAAACCCTATTTTATAGACAAAAGTTTCATATACAGAAGGAAAATAAAACCTGTCGATGAACCATCCTACAAACTGATCGCTCCAAATCTGAGAAAACCTGAACAAAGATCCAAACATTAAAAGTGCATCACAAATAAGTAAGGTGAAGACTTAAACTCAAGGGTTTAACAATGGATTATGTATATTTTACTTAACTAGTGGGCTCAAGCTCCGAATCTGCTATAAGTAAGATTCTATCCAAGAACCAGTTTGTGTATATCCAAAAAAATACAGATATACTGAAAACTGAATTTTGGCGCATCGCTGTTTTGTTGCTTTGCAGAGGAGGTTAATAATGCACAGCCAAAATTCCTTTCAGATGCCAGTAACTAGTTCATAGTGAATTTTAATAACCCACTAGAAAAGTTGACCATGCTCTCTGGATATGAAAATCCCAATTCTTAAACTTCTAATGTTAGAATTGGATTTTTCTAAGGAATATGCTGCATCATTATTTTGATTAAAATATTTGAACATAGAAAAATATGAAATGATATTTTCAAACACCATAAACCTTAAACATAACTTAAACATATTATCTATTTACAATACAGGATCCACCTTATGAATAACTTCAAAAATAGTAGGATTATTGAAATGATAGCTTTAAGACTCAAGAGCTAATGCATAGAGGGGAAGCAATTAAAATGATATTTTTTTTAATTCACTTTGTGTAGCCTCAGAAAATTATTTAACTTTAAAAGTAGAACCACCAGGTAGGCCGTAGGGAAGTCAATGTGTAAATTGACCTTACCAAATTACTATTACTATATAAAATGTGCACAGTGTAGCAATTCATAGCCGCCTGAACGAATAAAGCATCACAAGGTGCTAGAATGACCCTCACACATTTAATAAGCACGTATATGATATTAATTATATAGGAAGGTTTTAAAATGTACCTTTGACATAGAGGTCAATATATCAGCCACGAAAAAGTCAGGGAATGAAATTGCCTGTGATTGTCAAGAAAAGCATGATTTAAGAATGTTAAGCAAGCCTGTGACTGACATTAATAACAGTTACAACTTTTCCCCCAAAGCACAGAGCACCAGTGATATTAAGTAGGCTATGAAGTTTGTAACTTGTACTCCAACCAATTTCTTTTGTAAATGTGCGTGGACACCACATTCTCATGTGTATAGTCAATTTTGACACCCACCACTGGAAAATAGAAATCAGGGTAGCACTTGATGTATGGCATCAAAACACAATTGTAAACCGTCATTGGTTGTAAAGTCTTGCTAAGATCCTCCACCAAAAAAAAATTGCATGCTCAAGAGTTGATGTGTAATTTAGCATATAAGGCTAGAAAGTTGCATAGGAAACATACATTTTTTAAGAAAATTACAACAATATCGTGACATGAGGATGCGAGTCATTGATATCGTCTTGTAGGGGATGATGCCAATCACTAATCTCTTCAGTAAGTAGTTCTATTCTTTTAAGCATTTTTCTAGAAGCTTTGGTGCTTGTTTTTGTGGTATAGTTGATCCGAAGTGGTGTTATAACCCTCTTTTGGACATGTTTGGGTATAGACTATTTAAACAATAAATAGGTAAGGACTTGTTCAAACTTCAAAACTTTAACCTTGTTTCTATATCATTTTACTTTTCCGATCAAAAAGACAAAAACTACAAATAATGTATTATATTGTGTTTATCAAAATACATAAAACATTTGAAGCCAAATGATGCTGGCCTTCACTTGGCAACCTTGACATTATCCCTTATTCTCTTGGTAACAACCAAAGAGAGGTAAAGGGTATAAGCCTCAGTGTGCATGTGTGTGTGAGTACAGAGTACTTAAATATGACTAAAGAGACTATTCACCAAAGAGACATTTGCATTTTTATTTCATAGTATTTGATATAAAAAAAAAATCAGCAACTGAAACAAAATTAGCCAAGTAGGTTAATCAACACTTTGGTTACGTAAAGCAATATCCTAAACTTGCCTGCAATGGAAACACTATCCGCCAAAGAGTCCTCAACAAAAAGTAGCGAGACGACAAATAGAAAATATCAAATGGGAATATGATAACCATCACAACAGCAGAATACAAGAGCACCTGCAATCAGTTATATGTATTATTACACAATTAAGTAATTCCTTCTCATACATAAAACTAGCATCCTAACAATAAATCCCCTCCTTAGTTGATGACAATAGAAACATGTCAAACATTTCAGAAAATGCCAACTTCAGAAATCATGTGTTGCCGCATCATTCCTGCTTCATGCTCTCAATTTAAGGCTCTAAATTAATTACTAATATATATTGATGATGTTAACTACGGCATGTGATGTGTCATAAGTTCAACCAACATACTGAGTAAAAGAAAGCATTTTAATCAACTGAACAAAGAGGAGGCATCTATTACACTGGTTGAAATGCAGCTAGTGGAACTTCTCCATGCGAATACAGATAAAGATAAGCCGTCATGCTAGTAGGAACAATGATTGTCATCCAGGTTGCACACTGCTTGTAAGAGTAAAATATTAATCTTATGTACATTAAATTATTGGCAATATGAGAGATAAAGCAAAATAAAAGACACGGAGCTCAAAAGTTCAGACAGAACGAGAACTGTTTAAAAAGCAAGAATATTTCATCTTAGTTATCCTATATCACAAATTCTAAATAAATTATTATATACGAACGTATTTTGTTATATTAAACTGTGGTCTACCTTCCAGATCTCTCTGTGGGTAAGGTGATACTGATCGAGCTCAAAAATTGTAGCATAATTAATGTTAGCTTGGAAAAAGACCCACAAGTTTATGCCCCAAAGCCAAACCATCATCGTCTGCAACACAAAATCTCATTAAAGAATTAACAGAAGAAAACATATAGAGTAAAATTTGTAGTCCGATAGTGATTGGTACATTAAATATATGTACAAGGCTTCAGTACCACAAGAAGTAGAGGATTGTAATATAAGAAAGCCTCATATAAAAACAGGTCCCGCAAGTCCGCACTCATTCTCATAACAGAACCCCATCCGACCTATTTATATCATACATGTACAAAAATGAGAACCAGCTTCTTCACTTTTAATATTTTAATCAAGATGCAAAGCTATGTAATAGCATCTGAACAAACCTTACAGCAAATGAAACCCCATGTGACAAATAATAAGACCTGAAATCAACTCAGAACAGATATTGTAAACAAAATTGAGTTATAAACCTTTTGCATCAGCATACATGGCAGCAGCACAAAATTAGAATCATTTGATGGATACCTTAAGTCTCCAAAGTAAAATTGGAGATGGCATTATTGCCACACTAGCCAGTGGTGTCGACACACCTTTCATCTCATCGGATTCTACTGATTGCAAGAAATTTTCTTCTGCACTACTTCCTAAGTCACCAGCACCTGAAAAGATTTCATATTATTAGAATATGAAACGATAACCACACAGACTTCAAGCATAGGGTGACAAAAATCATGCCCGTTGTGGAGTTCAAATTCTATACCCAAATCAAAGACCCTAGATCTGCTTGCAGACTTTCGTAGATGAGGACTGTTAGCAGGACTTACATTACCTCCAAACATAGATGAGAAAGAGAAACTATTGGGTTATCGGACCTATAACTGAATCCTGAAATCCAAAGTATGATAAGTAACATTTAGTATTCTTCGTAATGATAACAAAAGATAATAAACAGCCATAACCTATTTTTACGCAACTCTACAAGTCATGCCTATATAGAGATATGTTAATATCCATTTCCTACTTCTTTTAGCACCTAAAGACTTCGGATGAGTTGGTCATCTGGAATGGTTTGGAAGCTCAGTATATGACTAAGTATATAACCTAATGACTATTTGTTTACACTTTAAGTAAATTTCGGTTTTTAAGTTCGGTTTTTGGTTATTGACCGAAAAAATAACATCGGTTCGGTTTATAACCGAATTATAATCAGTTCAGTTTTCGGTAGCCATATTGGGTATATTTCGGTTTCGGTTAACCGAATGCACATCCCTAAATGAATATATGAATGTCATCCAGTTGTTCAGTAATACATGTAAAAGCTAGCTGCTAGTGCCTGATCCCTGATCCTGACAGCTTCTTTAAGGACTATAGCTCAACCAAAAAGATTTGTCCTCTACTCCGTCAGTCAGTCAGGATTTTCCTTAAACAAAATGTTTTTTTTGTTTCCCTCGTTTACGAACATAACTGGATCCAGCTGCATACAATGACTTAAGCGGGAAGTATGAAACTCAAGGAATTGTAAATGTAACACCTTTCTATAAAATTATGTCTAAATGCTTTAAAGGGCTACACAACTATTACACCATGTCGCCATGCAAGCGTGATTCAAGCATCCCCCACAACTTACATATATTAGACTTGGTCCCCCTTATTAATCTCTCCTCATTGACATTAGACTTGTACCAACTCGATAATATAATTTCACAATTCTATCCATTATCTTTACTGTGAAGATTCTTTGGAATTAAATCTAAACTAGTATCATTCAAAAAAAATCAAAACAATAGCTCATTTATTATGTAAGCAAATGCATATTATTAGCTTCATAAATTCACCTCTAAACCTTTACATTACTTGCCGAAAAAACTTATGAACTGTATCTAAAACTACGGGTGATTTCCAGCCAGTACAAAGCACATATTCAAATTCTACATAACAACCAAAACACAAAAACTACTAGTGATGTTTTATTTATTCACAACCTATTCTAACACCAAAACATAACACTTCATATTCACAAAACAATTTAAAAACACACATAATGTCTCCTAATTAATAATTCCTTATATACAACTAGCGACATCAAAAATCACACATAGTAATCAGAACTCACAAATAATGAATTAAAATAGCCTGCACCGGAATTTCACTACCTCAATTACTTTTTCGACAAACACGATACGCGTATATATAAACACACATATAAATGTATATTGATTCAAAACGCAATAACACGAGAGAGCAATGCAGCTAGGTCGTAAATGGAGTGCGATTAATCAATAATCAAATCAATATGGAGAATTATAACAAGTTATAGAGAAAATAAGGGATAAAAACGAAATAAATTTAAAAAAAGAATAGATATGTAAAAGTGTGAAAATCTAACCGATGAAAGTGGAGGTGATCTGGGGGAGCTTTCGATCTGGTGGTGCCTGGCCTGCTCTCTGTTGCAGTTTTTAAAGTCAGATCTGTAATTTTTGCTTACAACTCACTCTGTTTACCCCTCCTCTATTTTTATTTTTTTTATTATTCCAAAGAGGTAACGGCTAACACGCTCCTTTCTTGCGCCCGGGCCCGAACACCGTTATAACGCTAGTCGATCACGAGACGAATACGCTTTGATTTGAGCCGAGTTAGCCAAATTTTGAACGTAATTCGAGCCCGGTTAATCGAATTGACTTGAGCATGTTCGTTTAATTAATCGTGTCTAAATATTTGTTTGAATTTAATTTAATTAATTTCACGAGTCTAATCAAATTAATTCATTTAAACGAGTTAATTTTAACAAGTGATTCAATTTTACACTCAATCGATCTAAATCTTTACCCGAACTCGAGTTATTTAATTTCACAAGTTGGCTTATTAATTTAAGTGAGCCTGAAATTTTGTCCGAACTCAACCCGAATTACTGTTCTAGATGTTTGAACTTAGAATATTAATATAAGATCGTTGGGAGGGTTTTCCTCTAATATCTTGAGATTTTAGAACGATTGGTTCGTTGACATATTATCAGAGTAGAGTTTAGACTGACAGAGTACGCAGGTTCAATCCCTACCACCCTCATTATTTCTCACAATTTACCTTCAACACGAAAGGCAAACCAATGCCCCAAAGATGGATAAGATCGTGGGGAGGGTCTTCCTCTAATACCTTGGAATTTTAGAGCGATTGGTTCTTTGACACTATGTACGTGACTTACCTCTTACGAGAGACTAGGAGTTCGACTCATATCGTATACGTGTGTCATCAATTAGCGAAAAAACTGTTAGTCTTTAAAACTAAAAAATTGTACCACACGATTAGACATTTTTATTGTATCAACAATAAATAATATTTTAAAGTATAGTCGCAAAATTATTTTGTAAATTCTAACTATATCATTTTTATGAAAATGTTTATTTTTAAAAGTTTTTGTTGAAAAATGCACGAAGGTTAATAACTTGTTCATATTTTTATTACCATGTTACATTTTACTTAAAAATTATCTGTATTATATGCAATGAACAATATTTTTAAGTATGTATTATTTTTTTAAGTATGGTCATATTTATTCACCAACCCTGAACGAAATACATATTTGTAAAAATCTAGATAAAAAGAAAATTAACAATATACTATTGCTTATACACAATATAAGTAACTTGAATTCTACGTAGAAGCGGAAAAAAATAAAAGCGTTTTTCGTGAGTGCATGTACACTGATCACACTAATACTTTTTCTTACATGCAATGTTATCATAAATATGTTACAACATATGACGAGTAGTATGCTCTCACGCCCTTGGAGCTCGACCCCTTCTAAGTCCAACCGTTTCGGCATCTACCGCTTGTCGCCCTTCAACCGAACTACTAGACCAGTTTTCCCCAAGTGTCGCCTTCACACTTATGCGGCGGATCTAACAGAAATGTAAGAGTAGGCACACACACATTTACTAACAAAGACCATTTATTTATTAGTAACTCAATATTACAAAGTTGGATCCATTTGATCTACACACTAGTCCCTTAGAGCAACTCCAATAGAGTCCTAGCATGTTTCTCAAAAATATTATTATAAAAATGGATCTTAGTATTTTAGGCTATTTTATTGTAATTCAATTTCAACAACATTCCTTATAAGTGTATCCTAGTAATATTATATTATTATATTTAAACTCTAACTATGTATTTAAAATGGAGAAGGAGAGATAAATGATTTTTTTATTATAAAAAACAAGATTAGGAATCACTAATGGTTCCTTATTTATAAGGCATGAATAAAGGATGCTAACTCTTTAATGAATCACTAGCATGCTGTTGGAACTCTATTTTATACAAGATTCCTTAAATTTAAGTTTAGGATCCCAAATAACTAAACTGTTGGAGTTGCTATTACTAGTATTACAAAGTTTAGCACTCACTCTCGCTAGATAAGCCCTTCTGCCTTCCTCTTGAATGCTCTCACTTTGTTGTCACTTTCACTCTATGCCATTATTTCCCTCTATTCCACTTTATCTTCCTCTATGCCTCTCCAAATGAGGGGTCTCACCTATTTATATGATCCTCCACCACTTGGAGAGAATTCTAGAACATGTCTCGTATGCTTCTAGATTATTCCACTAAGTATCTATACATGATTATTCTATAATATACACAAGTATTCCTAGGAAATCTCTCGAAAGATCCGAGGCCGCCTTGAAGGTTCTGGAAGGTTCCACCAAACTCCGCCATCTTCTAGATCATTTTCGAATCTCCAAACTTCTTATAAAGACTTCCACAATATTCCACTATATTCTAGAGTCATCCGGACCATTCCGGTCTTCTCTAAAATCTTTCGCGCTTAAAGAGATTGATATTTGTCGGGGCGTGACAATGCGCTCTTCTATTAGGTGCGAGCATAGATTTTTATAGTACATCAATATACGAAAGTTAACATGTTTTAGTTTTATAATTGTTGAATTAAATATAATAGCAAATTTACCATAATTTGACTATGTATTGTAATTTATGATTTAAAAAATAACTTATTTGTTATGTGTGAGGTTATAAATAAATCAAACTGAATCGATCGAACGTAAGAAATTTTTTTATCAGACGAAATAATAATTATTAATATTATCGGATGAATTATTTTGTCTAAACTCGAGTTCAATAATATATCAAACCAAGATTATTTGAGTTTGTTATGAGCCGAACTCGAAAAATAATCGAATCGTTAAATAGTTCTTAAATAAATAAAAAATTGTTATATTTGAACATAGGCAAATATTCTATAAAAAAATTATTTAATAATTTTGTTAAATACATTTTTTGTTGCGAGCATAGATTTTTTTAGTACATCAATATACGAAAGTTAACATATTTTAGTTTTATAATTGTTGAATTAAATATAATAGCAAATTTACCATAATTTGACTATGTATTGTAATTTATGATTTAAAAAATAACTTATTTGTTATGTGTGAGGTTATAAATAAATCAAACTGAATCGATCGAACATAAGAATTTTTTTTACCAGACAAAATAATTATTATTAATATTATCGAATGAATTATTTTGTCTAAACTCGAGTTCAATAATATATCAAACCAAGATTATTTGAGTTTGTTATGAGCCGAACTCGAAAAATAATCGAATCGTTAAATAGTTCTTAAATAAATAAAAAATTGTTATATTTGAACATAGGCAAATATTCTATAAAAAAATTATTTAATAATTTTGTTAAATACATTTTCTGTTCAAACTTGATGACATTTCAAACTAATTTTGTCAAATTCAGATGAGTCAAACAAGAACAAGTTTATGGAATAATTTAATTTGTCATATGTCTACAGTTTCAAATATATGTTCATAGTTATAAAGGTTAAAACGAAACATTGATTGCTTAGGACTATTTGAAAAAAAATGATCACTTTTAAGATTGTTTGAAAATTGATTTTAAAATTTAAGCGAAGTACTTAAGACTATTAAGAAATAATTAGTTTTAGCTATTTGAAAAATAATTTTTAAATTGTAATTGCATTATTATAGTAATATAATTGAAAGAGTTTTATTTTCTAATTATTATTATAAAAGAGTTGTGTTGATATTATGCATGAAATTCTAGTAATATAAAAAAATTATTGGATGTTATGTTTCTTTTATTTTTCTTGAATTTAGTATAGTGATTGATTAGTAGATATTTATGAAAATCAACTCATAATATATAATCATATAAATTTTGTTGATTTTAGATTAAAAGTGTGTTAATTAGTAAATATTTTATCACTTGAATAATATGTATTTTTATAAATATGTTAAATTAAGTAATTATATTAATTAAGTGATATGATTGCTCGAGAAAAGTCTTGATTGGCTCTAATCTATATTTATAAAAATTAATTAATTAATATAATAATATAATCGAGATTGATTTTAAACTAAAAAATGATTTGTTTAAAAATGTTATATTAAAAAAACTAAATTCTTAATATTTAAGTGTATAATGAGAATAATGTTTCTAAAGTTACCTCAAGAAATTTACCTGAAATGCATATAGTTTTTAATATAAAATAGAATTGGCATTTTTGTAAATGTATGTGGTTCTCTACAATTACAATAATACCCTTATGTATTTTACATGAGATGTTTTTATTTCTCATGAAAGTTTCGTGAAATAACCTCAAGAATTGTTGATTAAAGTAATTTCTTACATTACTCACAATATTATCATGATGTTGGCTGATTAAATTTTCCGCACCTCATAGTTATATCGACAGAGCAAAAATATTAAAGTATTATGAAAATTTACTTCAAATGGACCTGTAGTTATTGTTGAGTCAGATTGAGATGTAGGTATAACTCAATAATGCTGGGATTTTTTAATTTTAGACAACCCGCAGCTGCTATCCTTCGGGTGCGCACTAGGTAAATCCTACGGTTCACGCAATAACCTGTAAATCACGTGAATCAAGGTAAATCGCATTTTAAGTGACAGGCTCTGGCGCAGAAGGCATAATCATAAATTATCCTCCCGTGGGATTCGAACATGTGACCAAGAGGATAGTTATCCCCAATTTAACCAACTGAGTGAACATTTGCGGGCCAATAATGCTGGTTTTGATAACTCAATATAAAAGAAGTACTTGAAAATAATCTATATTTCACTTGAATCAGTATGTAAAAGTGATTTGATATACGCACATATGGTTCTGAGAATTGCAGTGAAGAAGTCGTCAACAAAAGTTTGGATGAAGTTCATTAATATGTTAATGAATCAGAGATAAGGTTGAAGATATTCAAAGTAGTTCTTAGTGTTAGTGTGAAAATCTCAATGCTTCAAGTGAAGTTGATTGAAGATTATAGAAGACTTTACAATGCAATGCAAAGATTATAATACGAAGATTCGAGAGTGGAATTAGTCGTCTGTGAACCTGACCATTGCACTAGGTGTTAGTGATTCGTGAAAGAAAACTAAGTATTATCTCTAAGAAAATTGTTAAGTAAAAATTCATATTGAAGCATAAAGTCACATGAACTGTACGAAGACTCGAAAATCTGAAGATTAGACGAGTAATATCTTATAAGACTACAAAGATCAAGGTTAAGGGTTCAAGGACAAGAAGGCTTTAGTTGATCATAATTATAAGAACATTCCTATTGATTTTTGTTGGCTCCAATACTTAAAATGTCAAGTAAACTCTTTTTTATAGATGTTCATAATTCGGTGACCATCAAGTACTCGAGGAAAATAAGTATAAATGCGATGTCGTCACAATTCTTGTTCCATGTCGCCCTGTGCCTGCACTTGGGGCTCCAGTATAATTTGAGCTAGATCTTATTGGCTCCGAGACCTAAAATATAAATTAAACTATTGCATGATATGTTTACAACTTGGTCACCATCAAGAACTTAAGGAATGACAATCTATATGCCCAGTCTCCATGATTATCGGCTCCTGTCACCTCATGTGGCTTCAGTCGACATCTATGAAGTTTAGTAGCCTTAAATTCTTCAAAGCACAAGTCCATGTCAACATCTAGAGGGCCATGATCGGTATCTAACAATTGTTGAGGCATGTGTTTACACTTGGAAAATTGATTCAATTTTTAAGACAAAGCTCACACGTCGACTTCTAACAAGGAATAGGGAAGTATATGTCGACATCTAGCATTACTTGGTCGACATATGAGTAAATAGTGATCCATTTGAATTCAAATGAATGGACAAGAGTGTGCAATCTCACGTATCCCTGTGTCCAAGCTACTATTCAGAACTACATCCTATTTAGTTCAATTAATTGGCAGTCACTTCTCAAGTATTCTCCAACATCTAAAGAAACTCTGCATAATTTATTTCTCAAACTTATTGTGTTGATTTAACAAAGGAGAAGTGATACACAATTTTCTATATACCCTAAAGACTTACATAACTACACTAATTAGTTAGAGAACTTTGATTTGATAGCTTATTTAATAAGTTCTATACATTTTTAGAGTGACAAGAAAAATCCTATATTTGATAGTTCATTGTTTTTTTTTATTTGTTGTAAGCAAGCCTCGTGGTTGTTTTTTAATAAAAGAATTGAACCACTGAAAGCTCATGTTTAATCATTTTGTAAAAAATATTTATATGATAGTGTTATCGGATATCTATGGTAAAATTTTACCTTTTAAATAATTTGTGAGTTTTGTATATATAAAAGTTTTGAGTGACATCTATTTGTTATACTTGTCTCTTACCTTAATTTTTTTTTTAATCAAGTCAAATTTTAGTATCATAATTTAAAGATAAAAGATCCAAATTTTCAGAATTGCAAAACTGCGACCCCTTTATTATTTAAAAACATTTTTTAAAATGCTTTTTAAAAAAAGCACATATAATTTACGTTTTCATTAATTTTTTTTAAAAAAATCTAAAAAAAGAACTTTCTAAAAATGCATGTTAATCACGTGTTTATTCCATAAATGTCACATTTGGATGCGATTTGAGTTGCTAAAGGTATAATAAAAATGTGCGGCTCAAAAAATTTAGAGACCCGTCTCTTAGATCCAATAAGGAAAACAACAATTTTGTAAAAGATAAATGCATTATTTTTTTACCGTGTTTTCTGTGATGGTCCGGGTCATTTTGTTGAATTAAGATATTTTCGACCATCTCTTTTTAAATTCTGAGATTAATGACCATTTTTTCAGCTCATTCGGCCGCTTCTTCAACTCCTTGGTCTCAATGTACCAATTTTACCTCTAATCTAATGCTATATATTAACCATTTTTTTTTAAAAAGGGGTCATTTTTCTCTAAAACCCCAATACATTAATATGTGCGAACTAAAAGCATCGAGTCACATATTCTCCCTCCATTCCTCCGAATTGTTATCGTTTCTGGGAGAATGTCCGACATGCATTTTAAGATAGAAGAGAAAATATAGTTCTTTAACTTTTTTTAAAAATTTTATTTTTCTAAATAAAAGTTTTTAATTAAGTGATCAAAACCGTTAGATCCAAATATTAAAATAGTATACATTAGTTAAGTTTTTAGGTTCGAATCCGGCCAACAACAAATATTTATATTATTTACACTATTCAAACTCCCAGGTTCGAATTTCGCCAACAACAATTTTCTATATTATTATTTATATGCTATCCAAATTTAAATATTATTATTTATAAATATACTAATAAGGTTGAATGTCCAAATCTCATTAATTATGTACAATTTAATATTAACTAAAATAATTTATTATAATTTTTAAATAATACAAATTATTAATTAAGACCTGTGTATCGTACCGATTGTAAAGTTAGTAAATTTAAGTAAAATGTATATTTATTTTGTACAAATAACATTGTAAATGACTACAACTTCCTCTACCTTAGCCGAAAGAGTAATACTACATCAACCGAAATAGATCTTAAATTTGTACATAAATGATATGTGGCAATTTATTATTTACTAGCTTAAATCCCGTGCAATGCACAGGTTCTTGTTAATATTTTTTTATCCCGTCATGTTATAATTTTAAAATATTTATATAAATTTGTAATAATTATAAATTTATAATTAGAATTATAGGAAAATATATGGTTGTATTTTAATAGGATATTTTAGTAGGATAGGTAGACTATGTCCAGTAGTTTAACAATTTAGTAGTATAGCGGATATATAACACTATTTATTTATTTTTTTAATAATAGGATAAATTGTGGTCGTAGTTTAATATAATAAGTAGACTGTGTCTAGTAGTTTAACGGATATATAACACTATTTATTTATTATTTTAGTAACCAAAATTAGGAAATAACAGTTGAATCAAATTATATCTCATTCCAGTTATTATAGTATAGTATAGATATAGATATAATAAATAGACTTGCCCGTGATCTTCGTAGGAATTGTTTTAGTTGAGAAAAAATAGAAAATGTACATGTAATGGTTGAAAACGATTTTGATTTGTTTTCATGTTATAGGTTTATTACTAAACATAGTAAAATAATTAAGGATAATTGTGTAAAATCAATTTTTTAGATAATTTGGTAAAATCAGCGTATACCAAAAAAATAGGTATTGACTATCAAATTTTTAATTTTTTGTTTATTATAACATAGTATAAATAGATATTTTTATTATTTTATCTTAATTTAAATAAATAAAATTGTCATGTAATTTTGGGAAGAATTTTATGTAGTTACTTAATATATAAAAGGCAAGGATAGTTATTTTACTTTTGTAATGATTTCCGCGAAACGAATGACATAATCTATTCGTCTTTCCCTTTGTGATTTGATTTTATGTTTATTGGCTTATGTAATGTAGTTGTACGTAAATTGCCATAATTAAAAGATTATGCTTGGGTATCAATTATTTTAATTAAGAAGGGTAATTGATTAATTTTAAGAAGTAACGACTAACTACCAAATTTTTATAGATAGTTTAAATATACAGTATATCTCGGTAGCACCCTCTATACACAGATTATATTCGTCAAGAAATAAAATTAAAGTATGAATAAAAAATTCATTAATGACAAAAGTGAGTAATAGTAAGGTAATTGAATTTGTAAACAATACCATACTTAAGAGAATCGTAAAGGATGAACTGCCAAGAATCAGATAAGAAAACTGATGCAGTATAATTTAGTTTAATATTATATTAATTAATAAGAATAATTAAGTAAATTCAGTAAGTACCGACCGACCGACTACCAAACTTTTAATGTTTCGTCTATTATAATATAGTATAGATGGGACTCATATACGTACTCTAGTAGTATATTGCATTTATAAATTATTGATAAAGAATATAATAACACCTTATTATTTAAAAACTATTTAGATACGATTTTGGGAATTTTAGCATTACTCTAACTAAAATGTTGTATAAAAATTTGAAAACACTTCAACAAACCTAATCACCCTTGAAAAATAGGTCTATATTAATACTACATCTACTACTGTCCGAAAATTCATAGTCGTATTCATATTTGAATCCGAAATTTTTTAATTAAAAATTGAGTGTAAAAGTTCAAATAATTTAATTCTATTTTAAATTTTAAAAAAAATTGTTTTTATTTATTGTTTCAATTTATTTTATGATCTTAAAAAATTAAACTCAAATAATACGTTTATATTAGATAATGAATTTTTAAAAAATATATTAAATTTGAATAAATTAAAATATTAAAATCCTATGTCGTCCTTATTTATTCTGATAATTAATTCATATATTATTCTAGTTTTCTACGAAGAAGGTAGTATGGCTTTAACTTCTTTTTTCTTAAAGTTTGGTTTTAATTTACAGAAAGGTGAACCTGCCATTTATAATTTACAAACCATGTGCAAGATAAGACAAAGTGGCCTCAAATTCCAGCATAGACTTAATTTTGAGGCTTATTCAATTTTCAGTATTAACACCAGGGGAGTGATATAAGACTTTTAGAAGAGCGAAAAATGTACAGTTTAAAAATGAATTAAGAAGGATCAATATTTAATGATCTTTTTCAGAATCTCAACTTAATTCTGTAAATTAACAACACTTCCGGTGAGCTACTACTGGGAGAAAACAACATACAGTAGTATTACATATTTAGTGTATGCAGTATCCACCAAAAAGTACTGACAAACTAAACAAAATTTACTAACATCATGCAGTCTCTTAAGATTTACTAACATCATGCATCAGCAATACAACCAAATTCTGGATTCTTTCCTCTATTTTCTTTTATGTTTTTCTACAAAAACTGAGCCTATGGATAGTGATGAGCAAAAAAATTATCCAATCATTTACATATTGTATTGGAAGACACTAACCATGGAAACATTGATAAATGCAAATAGATATTCGAATATTGTACTACGTCTTCCAAGAGTATCTATTGTACAATATTATCATCTACTTTATGCATATATCTAACACTACTTGTAAGCATACAAAAATGTTCCATATTTGGAACTAATTCTATCAAAAGAAAGAAATAAACTTACAAATAAATTCTAATTTTGAACCTTAAGTTTTTCAACCAGACAAAAACACAATGTTATAAAAACAGATAGTGAGACCAATCCTGCAGCTTTTTTGACATCGAAATAGTTGGGAAAACAAACTTGACGGAGAGAAATTTTTTTATCAATTTAACATGCTACGAGGCAAACTGTTAAAATTAATTATGAAAATTTTGCACTTGATGTGGAGTAGGGACCAAGTAAAAATGTACCTATAAATAGGGGTACTGAAAAATGTAACTGAAGCTTTCAGCCTTTCCAAATTCCTAACCGAAGCAAAATAATCAAAATGCATAAACCTTTCGATTTCTACATTTATGATTGAACTTATGACTGAACTGAAAGACCCAACATATTTACTTTGAGTCTAAACTTTTGATCTTCTCACTGATTGTCCTAATTCTAATTCCACCAAATATTAAAATAGAGAAAATAATTCTACAAAATAGTGAAAGAACATAAAACTAGAGATATTAGAATAGGAGATCGAGAGAAAGCCATATCAGCCTCCTGAGATCCTACTTTATATAAATATATAGATATAGATAGATGCCGATGTACTCACAGGGATACGTGATTTTGAAGAATCATTTTCAAAAATCGGCATCAAATGTAAATATTGCTAATTTCTTTTTCTTTCAGTTACAACATTTTCAAGCAAGCAAGCAAGCTTTGTTTTGTTCTGTTATTTTTAATCAACATGTATGTATGATAGCCTAAGAAAGACCAATTTCAGGTTGATTTACATGTAATGTTGATGATGCGAGTTTATGTGAGGGCTTATGCAACTCATTTGGCTATCTTACAAAGAGATAAAGAGATGAAAATGATTTTTTTTGCAAAATGTGATGGTAGTTTACTGAGTTAGCGTTCCGAAAATAGATGAGATTCTGGCTTTCAGAGAGATATTGTTCTTGCTAAAAAAGCTGATAGCATATGATATGCCATGAATTAATCAAGCCCAAACAAAGAAGCAAAGGCCCAGAAAGAAACCCCCAGGCCCAAGGTGGGGTGGTCCCCGGTGTCACGTGGCGCAGGACAAAAATGTCAACTGTCTCATGTTACCCGAAATGGAACAATTGCATCTCAGCCGTCCATATATAAAGATCCCAAGGTTACACTGATGGAGAAAGGACAACTGACCACACAGTCCATCCAAGTCGTCCACGCACTCACCAACCAAAAATGATCAAATATTAGGATAAAGAGGTACAAACCCCAAAACCCTAAATCTTGGGACCTATAAAAGGCCCCAAAAAGAGGGTTTTAGGGGTTGAAAAACATTTGACTGCTACACACCCATACACACACCACTATACATATTTTGAATAGCTCCCTCTTCCCTCCTCTTCTTCTACAAGAAACCCCATTTCTTATTCTCACACCGGAGTTGCCGCGAGAAACAACCCCCCTCCGGTTCTGTTTTGCAGAGTCCCCTACCTAGCAGGTAACCTCACTCCGGCTGCCACGTGGACAGAGCTCTAGCATACGTGAGAGAGGAGAAGACCCGGAAAGAAACAAAGTTATCATTGATGCTAGAAGGAGGGGTGAACCTCCGGTGGTGTGGTGTCATCCCCAGTTACATTACACAGTTCCAAAAGCTAAGACACCCCCCTCAGGTAAAAACAAAACCCTCTTTTTCTTCACGACACATTTTCCTTGTCCTTCCTTCCAGAATAGTCACACGCCCTGGTGTACCCCTGCCACCATTTCCCATACTCTGTTCTATAAGTCATGGTCACGAGAAAGAGCAAAACTTCGGTCTCTGGAACTATTCAGCCCACCGTTGCCCCACCCAGGGACGGCGAGATGGAAGAGATAGAAGAGGAGCCCCCCCATAACTCGTGTTTCATCTCAGCTCCAACCTGGAGACCAGAGAGTAACTATAGAGAAAGCAGCCCACAAGTATGTTGAAACCTCTACAAACCCTTGGGGAAACATGACCCCGGAGCAGATTCAAGCGGCTATGGATCTATGGAAGGAAAAGAACAAGGCTCCCAAAACCCGTCCCGGAGACCAGGAGGAACACTCTGAAGAATCTCGGGGCTCCGTCTTGGACCGAATTGGCAGAACCAAGAAGCCATCAGAGGATGCCCGGGACGAGATCAAGAGGGCCACACTCCGGGGCCGCATCCGGAAGGAAGAAGAGGCCAAGGTCAACATTGAAAAAAGGGTCCAAGAGGAGGAGGCAAAACTAAAAAAGAAGACACGCCGAATTCATGTCTCTTCGGATTCAGAGCCGGAGAAAGAATCTAAGCAGGAATAGATGGCCCGGGTTCTCCGGGATCTCAAAAGAAAAGTAGAGGGAGACGTGGAGGTCGGGGCGGCGACCACGCCCTTGACTAGAAAGCGGGAATCCACCCTCAGGGAACCCACACTCAAACACCTCAACTTTGACTCTTTTGACGGGCTTGCCGACCCTGAAGAGCATATCAACCACTTCGAACAGATCTCAAACATATATGATTACAATGACCTCACCAAATGTCGCTTCTTCGCTTCAACACTAAAAGGAGGAGCACAAAAATGGTTCAGCAGAATCCCCTCCCAGAGCATCGACTCTTAGAAAGACTTCCGAAAAATATTTCTCAAGAGGTTCAGGGCGAACCGCATGAACAAGCTCCAGATGTACCACTTGGAAACCATTCAACAAAGAAGCAGATAAACTCTACCAGAATTCATTATAAGGTTTCAAGAATCGGTCAACCAGCTCTCCAACCTTAACCTTGAGGAGAAGGAAGCCGTGAATATCTTCCGGCGAAATCTTCACCCAGTTTCATGTGAGGGCTACGTGAAGGACCTGATCCATAGAGAGTCCCAAAGCCTTGCTTTGGCTTATACAATGGCTTCAAAGTTTATCAAGGAAAATGACTTCCTCACCTCAATGAAGATGAACAGGCGAATCCGGGAAGATGCTGAGTCCCCGGAACGCCGCCCCTCCTACAGAAAAGAATAAAGATACAAGACAGATAGAGAAACCAATTATGTACAGCAGCCCCGGGGAACCCCACCCCGGGACGACTACCTCAGATCTCAGAGGATGGAGAGAAAACCCAAGCCCAAAAGGGAGCCAAAACCAGAGCCCGAGTGGACACCATTAAACCGGCCCCGGGCTGACATCTTGAGGGAAGTCAAGGGGAAACCCTTCTATTACCCCCCGAAGCCGCTGCTGGCGCCCCGTGGGAACAGGGCGCGAGACAAGCATTGCGGGTATCACGAGGATCACGGCCATACCACGGTGCTTTTCTTTCAAAATATTCATTGAAGACCAGATCAAGAGGGGCAATATGAACCAGTACCTGCAAAGGAGAATCAATGACAAAGACAAGCCCTCTGGTAGCGGCAAGCACGTTGTCAACATGATCTTCGGAGGAACCTCCTCCCCTCCCCGGAGCCCAGATATGGACAATGATGTCATGATGATCCAGCTTGCTAAAGATGAACCCATACATTTCTCTAATGCCGATTATGAAGGCCTGGATCCTGAACACAACCAAGCCTTGGTCGTGACCCTCGACATTGCTGATAATGAGGTACAAAGAATTTTGATTGACAATGGTTCTTCAGCTAACATTGTCTTTGAAGACACACTTAATAGGATAAAGTTGAGACATCTTCGCATGGATTCATGCCTTAAAGACCACCTCTACGAATTCTGGAATAATATGATCCCAATCCGCGGGGTAATATACCTCCCTATGGTCTTTGGGGTCGCACCCCGGCAGGTATCTCATGTCATGAAGTTTTACGTGATAAATGATGCATCCTCTTATAACATGATGTTAGGAATATATGTGCATTAGTTTGATGATATGTTTAACAAAATACTTAAGTAGAAATTCAGTGTCTGTAGCCTCAACGGATAAGACCACTTTGGCTATCCGTTGATGGTGTAGCTTTACTTAGAAATAAGTCTAGTGTTGTAGCATATTTCAGTCTCTGTATTTAAGATGTAATTCTTAGAAGTTGAGAGAAACTATGAGTCATGTTGACTACTAGAAGATATGCAGATAGGAAGGCCAATTGTAAATATTTCATGCCTTGTAATTTTATATAAATGAAGTGGTATCAACGGATGACTTAAAGACCTTCAACGGATGAAAGCTTCAACGGATGTTCTGTTGATTAACCGTTGATAAGTGGTAGTTGTACCTACAAACAGAGGCACGCGGGTGAACAGAGATAACTGAAATGTGGCAGCCTAATTTCAGGAACATCAGAAAAAGCAGCCGTTCTACTCTAGTATAAAGAGACATTAAGTCAACAAAGTACTGGAGTGAACTGGAGAAGAAACAAGTGGAGATCTTACTTTATTATTTTATATATCCTTGTCTTCACTTGTAAACTTGGTAATATATAAACCAAGTAGTAGCTAGTAATTAGAAGAGAATTTTTCCAGAGCTGTTTAGAAAAATCTTGAGAGAAAAATTATCTAGTTTGTACTAGGATGCAGCTGTGATCAAATTCTTAGATCACAGAATTTCTGAAATACCATCTCTGGTGGAACAACAAATCCACCAGAAAAGTTTTTAAAGGTTTATTGTGTTCTTTACATTTGTGTTTGAATATATATCTGTCTGTATCAGCTTAAAGCAATTCACACACTTGTTCATCTTGAACACACAGTCTTTATAAACTGCTCAAAACTTGAAAAAGTTTTGAGATTTACATTCAACCCCCCTTCTGTAAATCTCATTGTTAGTTCTCTAGAAATAACAATTGGTATCAGAGCAGGCTCTTGACAAACAAAGAGTTTAAAGATCTTGGAATCTAACAAAGATGAGTAAGAAGGATATTGGAGTAAAAATCCCAGTTCTTGACAGAGACAGTTATCACCACTGGAAGGTGAAAATGCACCTTCATCTACTCTCCCAAGATGAAGGTTATGTAAACTGTATTGAGAATGGTCCTCACATTCCCCACAAAGTAGCCACAGTTGCTACGGCCACAATTGCTGTTGGTCAATCCATTCCAAAACCTAGATCAGAATGGACAATGGAAGACACAGAAGAAGTCCACAAGGATAAGAAGGCTATGAACATTTTGTTTAATGGTCTTGACAAGGATATGTTTAATAATGTGATAAATTGCTCAACTGCCAAAGAGGTTTGGGACACAGTTCAGCTGCTGTGTGAAGGTACAGAACAAGTAAAAGAGAACAAGATGCAGCTTCTCATTCAACAGTATGGGTATTTTCATTTTGAAGAAAATGAATCTTTAAATGACACATTTAACAGATTCCAAAAGCTGTTGAATGGATTGAAGCTGTATGGTAGAGTGTACCAGGTGAAGGATTCAAATCTTAAATTCTTAAGATCCTTGCCAAAGGAATGGAAACCCATGACTGTCTCCTTAAGAAACTCTCAGGATTATAAGGACTTCACTCTTGAAAGATTATATGGAATCTTGAAGACTTATGAACTAGAGTTGGAACAGGATGAGGTATTGGAGAAGGGGAGAAAGAAAGGAAGTTCAGTTGCATTGGTAGCTGAAAATGAGAGGGAATGCAGACAAGAAACTGTGAGATCTACATCAAACTCCAAAGATGGTACAAGATATCAGGAATCAAGCAAAGGAAAAGAGCAAGTTGCTGAGAATGAAGACAACTCCAGTCAAGATGACTCTGATAGTGTTGATGAGCATCTTGCATTTCTGTCCAGGAGATTTGCAAAGATGAAGTTTAAGAAAAACACTAGAGCCACTAAACCTCATAAGAACATGGTGGACAAATCAAAGTTCAAGTGTTTCAATTGTGGTATAAGTGGACACTTTGCAAGTGAGTGCAGAAAGCCAACTTCTGAAAAGAAGAAATTTGACCAAGTAGATTACAAGAAGAAATATTTTGATCTGCTCAAGCAAAAGGAAAGGGCTTTCATTACTCAAGAAAAAGATTGGGCAGCTGATGGAGAGGAAGAGAATGAAGATGTGGAGTATGTCAACTTAGCTCTCATGGCTGATTCTGAGGAAAATGAAGTTAGTTCATCAAGCAATCAGGTAACAACTCAGGTAATCACTACTGATGTAACACAACTTACTAAAGAAGAGTGCAATGATGCTTTTAATGACATGTCTACTGAATTGTATCATTTGCGTGTGTCTCTTAAATCTCTTGCTAAAGAAAATAGTAGGATTAAAGAGAACAATCTGTTTTTAAGTAATAGAAATGCTATGTTAGAAGATAAGTTGATTGACCTAGAGAAAACCAAGCTGCATTGTATATCTGTTGAGAATGAACTAGCTGAATCTATTAAGATAGTAGAAATACTTTCTAATCAATTAAAGAGAGAGCAAGAGGTGATTAAAGCCTGGAAAACATCTAGGGATGTTAGTGCTCAAATTGCCAAGGTCCAAGGAATTGAATCATTCTGTGAAACTGCCTGGGATAAAAACAAAAAGAAACTGGAATTAATTGATGGGCTGTCAACGGATGTGGAATCAACGGATGATGAAGGTTATCCGTTGAAGGAAGAAAATGAGCATCCGTTGAAGGTTCCTCAATTAAAACAGGCAGATGTTTCTAATAGTGAAAATCTAAAGAAACTCAACAAAAAGTTTGGTTCAACTTCCAAGAACTTTGTTAAAGAAGAAGCAAGCACATCCAAAGATGTCAGTAAGGTGAATATAGGGCACATGACCTTAGAACAGTTAAATAATAGGCTCAAGATGGTTGAGGATAAAAAGGAAACTAAAAGAAAATCTAACAGAAATGGGAAGGTAGGTGTTAACAAACATAACAATTACACACCTGATAGGTATGCACCTAGAAAAAGCTGTGTGCATTGTAGTAGTGTTAATCATCTATCTTCTAATTGCAAATCTATTAAGAAAACCCCCATAACTGTACCCTCTTCCATGCCTAACATGTCTGCATCATCTCTACATGCTATGCCTACTATGTCTCAACAGAATCCTTATGCACATTTTGCAAACATGCCATATTTTAACAATCCTTATCTTGCTGCATTTAGTATGCCTCAAATGCCATACAATATGCCTATGTGGAATAACATGTATGCACAATCCATGCCTTATCATATTCCAAATGTGCTAAATGATTCTGTAACTAACCCTACACCTCAACCAACTACATCCAAGACCAAGGTTGACTCAAAGTTACCTAAGTCTAGAGATGCAGGAGGAATGAAGTCTAGGAGAAAGGCTAACAAGAATGGACCCAAGGAAACTTGGGTACCAAAATCAAATTGATTGATTTTATGGTGTGCAGGGAAATAGAAGAAATCTATGGTACTTGGACAGTGGCTGTTCAAGACACATGACAGGAGATTTCTCCCTGCTCACAGAGTTTAAGGAAAGAGCTGACCCTAGCATAACCTTTGGAGATGACAGCAAAGGGTTTACTATGGGATATGGCTTGATTTCAACAAGGAATGTCATCATTGATGAAGTTGCATTAGTTGATGGTCTCAAACATAACTTACTGAGCATCAGTCAACTATGTGATAAAGGGAATACAGTTTCCTTCAATTCTGAAGCCTGTGTTGTCACTAGTAAGAAAGACAACAAAGTGGTTCTAACTGGAGTTAGAAAAGGAAATGTGTACTTAGCTGACTTCAACTCTGCAAATGCAGAATCTATTACTTGTCTCTTCAGCAAAGCAAGTTCAGTTGAGAGTTGGCTATGGCACAAGAAGCTATCCCATTTGAATTTCAAGACAATGAATGATCTAGTCAAAAAGGACCTAGTAAGAGGAATTCCTCTTGTTGAATTCTCAAGGGATGGTTTGTGTGATGCTTGTCAGAAAGGCAAACAAAGGAAAGCATCATTCAAAAAGAAGCTTGAAACAATAATTGATGAACCATTATAGCTGCTACATATGGATTTGTTTGGACCAGTCAATGTATTGTCAATTGCAAGAAAAAGATATTGCTTAGTGATTGTAGATGATTTCTCAAAGTTTTCATGGGTCTATTTTCTTGGATCAAAGAATGAAGCAAGTGAAATCATTATCAATCACATCAGGCAAGTCAATAATCATCCTGACCTGAAGGTTAGGAATATCAGGAGTGACAATGGAACTGAGTTCAAGAATTTATCAATGAGGCTGTTCTGTGAAGAAAATGGAATCATGCATGAGTTCTCAGCTCCAAGAACACCTCAGCAAAATGGGGTAGTTGAAAGAAAGAACAGATCTTTAATTGAGGCTGCCAGAACAATGCTTGAAGAATCAAAGTTACCAACATATTTCTGGGCTGAAGCTGTTAATTGTGCCTGTTTCACTCAAAATATCTCTTTGATCAATCAAGCTAAAGGCATGACTCCTTATCAGTTGTTCAAGAGAAGAAAACCAACTCTAAACTTTCTTCATGTCTTTGGATGTAAATGCTTTATACTAAGGAATCAATCTGACCATAAAGGGAAGTTTGATGCAAAGGCTGATGAAGGGATATTTGTTGGTTATTCAGCTGGAAAATCTTATAGGGTCTACAATCTAAGAACCAACATTGTTATGGAATCTGTGCATGTTGTGTTTGATGATAAAAAGATTGATGGACTAACAGATGAGGGACAATATGAGAGACTCAAATTTGACAACATTGAGATATATTGTGATGATAGTGAAGAGGAGACTGATGGAGATAACACTTCAAAAGGGACTCAAAACATGCCCTTGGATAATGCACAAAATACTGCATCCGTTGAAAGTCAGAATTCTGCATCCGTTGATAGAGGCAATGCAGTATCCGTTGAAAGACATGGTGTATCATCCGTTGAAGTACTAAATGAAGCATCCGTTGATCATAGTTTATCAACGGATAATCGATTTACATCATCAGTTGATAGAACTCCAAGTTCCCTGCAAAGGACCAACAACTCAGGGGGAGTTTCAACTAGTCAACACTCTGTCTCACATCATGACAATACTGAGGCCACCTCATCTAGAGCACATCTTCCACTTCAAAGGAAATGGACCAAGAATCATCCCTTTGAACTGATCATTGGTGATGCATCATCTAAAGTGCAAACAAGAAGAGCTACTCAAGATGAATGTCTGTATAGTAGTTTTCTATCTCAGGAGGAACCTAAGAAAGTGGAAGAAGCCTTATTGGATCCAGATTGGATATTAGCTATGCAGGAAGAGCTAAACCAATTTGAGAGAAACCAAGTTTGGAAGCTGGTACCCAAACCAAAGAACAAGAGTCCTATTGACACAAAATGGGTATTCAGAAACAAGATGGATGAAAATGGCATTATCATAAGGAATAAAGCCAGATTGGTTGCTAAAGGCTATTCTCAGCAAGAGGGAATAGATTTTGATGAGACATATGCTCCTGTTGCAAGACTTGAAGCCATCAGAATTTTTCTAGCCTATGCAGCTCATGCCAATTTCAAAGTCTATCAAATGGATGTCAAGAGTGCATTTCTAAATGGGAAATTAGAGGAAGAAGTCTATGTAAGTCAACCTCCAGGATGGAAGATCCAAATTTTCCAGACTATGTATATTATCTGTTGAAAGCACTCTATGGACTGAAGCAAACACCTAGAGCCTGGTATGAAACCTTATCAAAATTTCTTTTGGAGAATCACTTCACTAGAGGTACTGTTGATAAAACTCTCTTCTTTAGGAATGTTAATGGCTCTAATATACTTGTTCAAATTTATGTAGACGACATAATATTTGGTTCTAAAGATGATAAACTTTGTAAAAAGTTTGCTAAGCTAATGCAAAGTAATTATGAAATGAGCCTTATGGGAGAACTAACCTATTTTCTTGGTTTACAAATTAAACAAGTTAGTAATGGAATTTTCATTAGTCAAACTAAATATATTCATGATCTTTTAAAGAAGTTTGACTTAATGGAATGTTCATCTGCAAAAACTCCCATGGCCACTGCCACCAAACTTGAATTAAATAAGACTGAAAGGTCTGTGGACATTACAAGTTATAGAGGCATGGTTGGTTCACTTTTATATTTAACTGCTAGCAGACCAGATATAATGTTTGCTACATGTCTGTGTGCTAGATTTCAAGCTGATCCTAGGGAGTCTCACTTAATAGCTATCAAAAGGATTTTCAGATATCTCAAGGGTACACCAAATTTAGGTATTTGGTATCCTAGAGAATCTGGCTTTGATCTAATTGATTATTCAGATGCAGACTATGCAGGTTGCAAAATAGACAGGAAAAGTACAACAGGCTCCTGCCAATTCCTGGGAAACAAACTTGTATCATGGTTTAGCAAAAAGCAAAATTCAGTCTCTACTTCTACAGCTGAGGCTGAATACATTGCTGCTGGAAGTTGCTGCTCTCAAGTGTTATGGATGAGAAATCAACTCCTTGACTATGGACTTCATGTTGATAGAATTCCTATCTTTTGTGACAACACAAGTGCCATAGCCATAACAGAGAATCCTGTACAGCACTCAAGAACCAAGCACATTGATATCAAGTACCACTTCATTAGGGAGCATGTCATGAATGGTACAGTGGAACTACATTTTGTTCCAAGTGAACAACAAATTGCAGACATATTTACCAAGCCACTTGATGAATCAACATTCACAAGATTAGTAAGTGAGCTAGGTATGCTTAATTACTCTTAAAATTCATGTCCTTATTGCAATTTGAATTGAAGCCTGAAATATATTAGTTGCTAGAACAAATTTGACTTTTAACAAAGTTTATACCATCAACGGATGTTTCCTATCCATTGAAAGTCAAAATTGCTCTATCAACGGATATTCATTATCCGTTGAAAGACAAATACATTTCTGGAATTTTTATCCGTCAACGGATAAAACTGAAGTACCTTTCAACGGATGACAATTTGCCTTATCCGTTGAAATGTCACATCAGTCGATTCAGGTGTTTCACAGCCGTTGATTCTATTTTCTTAACCGTTGATACTCATACATACATCTGTATGTATTGGTTTTAAAGGTAGTTGTTAGAATACTTACAGTTTATTCTTAAACGGCTGAAATTCACTAACATATACTTATTGATTAATCTTTTACTAATTTTTTTTTTTTTTGAAAGCATATAAGCCCTTCTGATTTTTCATTTTTACTTTACGCTTTCTTAAAATTTCAAGCATTTACCATTTTCTCTCTGCAAAACCTTCAAGTTATTCTCTGCAATTTCTACTCACAACAATGGCACCAGTCGTGAAAATTATGTCTCAATCTGGGTTCATCTATGAGAAGAACAATTTCATAGCTTTGGTAGAAAAGAATGAAGCCCATTCAGACTATCACAAAATGATAGACTTCATCAAAAACTGTAAACTTAGCTATGCAATGCTGGAAGCCCCAACGATTTACTGTGAAGTAGTTGAGGAGATTTGGACAACTGCTGAGTTCAACTCCATAGATATGACTATCTCCTTCACTCTCAAAGGTAAAAATCACTGTATTAACTGTGATGATTTACAAGCATGTTTTAAATTACCTGAGAACAATGCCATGACACCACACACTGATAATGATGTATCCAGCATGTTAGATTCCATAGGTTATTCTCTTAACTCTGCTAGTTTAGGGAGTATTAGAAGAAAAGGCCTTAGGAAAGAATGGAGTTTTCTTGGGGATGCCTTTATAAAGGTTTTCTCTGGGAAAATTAGTAATTTTGATGCCATAACTTCATCTCTTGTTAATATGCTCTATATGCTTGTTTCTGATAGGTATTTTAACCTTAGCAACTATGTGATGCTAGAATTGGGTACTAGATTAGGTAACAAAGCTAATAGACCTAATAACATCTATTATGCTAGATTCTTTATGTTATTGGCTAACCATGTTGCTGAAGGTTTGGTCATAATCAATGAGAATAATAAACTCAAGTGCTGGGCACAAGAGAAAAGAGTTCTTGCAGATTTATTGAGAATGGATCTCAACAGCAGTGTGTCATTGGTATATTTACCAATCATGAATGCACCTCAGGTAGGTGAGGTAATTGCTTCTACAACTCCTACTTCTTCCAACCCCTCTATTTCTTTATCTTCTAGTGTGGCCATGAAATCTGTGACAATGCCCCAACAGATTTCTACCAAGGTCACCAAAACTAAACTTTCAAAATCAAAGACAAAGAAAACCACCTCTGTTGTTTCTCAAAAGACAACAGTTGTAACACCAACCATTAACCCTGAGGGGAGTGAACAGGGTGTGAGTGGTGAGGGGAGGGGTGAACATCAAAGAAACCCCCAGGATAAGGAAGGAGAGTTAAGTGCTTCCCAAGCTAGCCAAGCCACAGTTTCTCAAAAAGCTGTGGTGGTTGAAAAGGTATCTAGCACATCCCTAGTTGCATCCTCCCAAAAGGATGTTACTATTGAAAATAGTTCCCAACCAGGAACACAGAACAAACGAGGGAGGGACACTGAAGCCAAACACTCACCAACAAAAGCTTTTATTAGAAGAAAGAAGGCTAGAACCCAATCTTCTACACAGGGTGCACGCACTGCACAGATACATCCATCTGTATCTATGCCTTCTCAAACTCAGTTTGATGTGGCTCCAATAAATGTGGAGTCACAGCCCCATTCTCTCACAATAATCACACATCAATCACCAAACACTTCATCACCATCTCTGGATGTGGATATGTTATTCCCATCAATTCCTGATTCTTCCTCTTTACAACTCAGGGAGGAGCCCCACTCAAATACAGGTGATCATCATCTCTTAGATGATTTGTTGGATCACCCGCAAATTCTTTCAGATATAATTGAAGGATCTGTGTCACCACATCTCAAATCAATCTACACAGATTCAACAGTTATATCACTTTCAATTTCAACTTCTTTTCCTTCTTCAACGGATATCACTCATCCGTTGACAAGTGGTTGCTCTTCAACGGATAAGCTTAACAGCAGTTATCCGTTGATAACATCAGTTTCACCTTCAACGGATATTCCACATCCGTTGATAGTCTCTCCACACATAACTGAATCAATTCCAAGTGTAGAAGACATGAATACTGTGCAATCACTCTTAGGATTGAGGGAAGGGAGTGAAAATTTGAGTGAGAGGCTAGGTTGCTCCCAGGCAGAAGGAGAGATTGAGAGCTCAAAAATGCATGCTATTTCTTCCAGCATGGCAAAAGTAAGTGAGAGGAGTACCACCTTAGTAGGTGAAGGTGAGGGAGTGAGTTGTGTGAGCCAGGGGAAGCCCCTGATGCAAGAAAATAGAGAAAAAGAGAGAAAGGCAGGTACAGTAGATATAAGGGTGGAACCAGCCATTGCTAGTGAGTCAATGATTGTGGATGATGCTGAAAAGGAAAGACAATTTCAGTAACATTTCAAAGCTGTAATTGATAACATTTCCTTGGATGCTGACACTTTTACTCATCCTGTGTCAGCCTATCAAATGTTGGCTGCTCAGGGCAATGAGGAGGCAGAAAAGACACTACATCTAGTACACACAACAGAATCTCTTCAAAGGGATAAAGTTGCTATTAACAAGATGCCTTCTACAGCTGGTGAGCCATCTGAGGAATTTGGAGTAAATTCTGATGATGATGACTCTGTTTCTTTTGATGGAAGCATGAACTTAGGGGGAGATGAAGGCCCTAGTTCAATTCCAAATCTACCTGAATGGGCTTTGACAAAGGAGTATAGATCAGGGGAATTCAATGTCTCCTTAGTCAAACAAATCAACACTATTCAACAGGCCATTCAGAACACTTCACATGCAAGTATCAAGGCTATCCTTCAAGCTCACCTGGACTCACTGCATCTCATGAAGTTGCAGCAAGTAAAGCAGAATCTGAGTATGGATGATCTCAGGAAGGATATTGCTGACTTGAAATCCTACAGTTCTGAAAACTTGGATTCAGTCATGCCCTATGGTACATTGCAGGACTTGGTTTTGAGATTGAAAAAGGAATCAGTTACTGAGAAAAGGCTGGCCAAGTTGGAAGACAGAGTTCAAGTAATTGAAGATTCTGTGGCCACCATTCTTCACAACCAACAATCTCAAACCAGTCTCCTAATGCAGCTGGCAAAAGCACAAGGCTTGACCCCTCTCCTTGATGATAACAAAAAGGGGGAGAGTAAAAGGGAAGGGGAAGGAGAGCCATCTACAAAAATCAAAATATCTAAAGTGCTAGTTCCTGCCATCACTACTTCTCCAATCATTCAAATCAAAGGAAAGCCTGATGGAATTGATCTGATTCAGCTAGCAGCAGCTGAAATTCAAGTGAAAGAGCAAAGGAGGAGAATTGATGAAAGGTTGCAACTGTTGTTTGGCTCTACACAAGATAAATCAACATCTGTGAAATATAGCACAAAGATTGAACCAATCAACATGGAGCTCAAGCCAGTAGGGAGACATAAGGATGGAGAAGCTTCTTCCAAAGAACTACAAGCTATAATTCTCAAGCCCAATAAAAGATCCAATAAGGACTCTACAAAGAATCCTTTAAAAGAAGTGGACTTTCCTCCTCCAAAAGCTGATGAGAACAAGCTTTTAGGTAGGAGTATTGCTTATCTCAAAGAGACCATGGATGAGGCTGTAAGGAGAAATAGGGCTATTATCTCTAGAGAGGGAAAGAGCATATGTGTGATGCAAGGACATCCCAAATTCTCAATAGCCAAGAAGGAAGAAGTCAAGCAACTAAAGGCTGACAAAAGAGCACAAGCAAAGCTTGAACAACAGCTAAAGTCAAGTCAAGTTGAAGAAGAGAAAGGAATTGAAGTCAGGGGTGAAGACAAGATTGCAAACCTAGATGAGGTTTTTGGGAGTATATTTGGTGAGAGTATGGAAGAAAGAGAGGAATGGCAGAAGGGAAACAGAAGAAAGGCCAAGGCACATAGAAGGAGTGAAGATAATACTGAAGTAACCAAATCTATATCTAAACCACTACCTTCCATACCTGAACCTCTTGTTGCTAATCCCACTATAAACATCCATGGTGAACCAATCATTCTAAAAGAGGAACCTATTGATTGGGACACCATCAAATTGCCTACCTTTCTAACCACTCTTCCTCTACCAAAGAAACAGAAAAGAAAACCCAAATCTACACCTCCCATAACCTCTAAGAAATTCACTCAAAAACAAAAGCCTAAGCCTAAGCCATCCATTTCTAAAGATGATTATGTTCACATCTGTGACATAAAAGAAATTTCAGACATTGAACTCTATCTGGATGAGCTGGAGGATGTAAGAGGAATAGCTGCTTACAGACAGCTACCAGAGAGATTAGTGTTCAGATACAAAGGAGCTGGGGAAAGAACATGGCCTCTCCACAGGATTCTGAATGAAGGCTACTCTACCTTGATTAGAGTCTTTTCAGCTATACAAAAGGATTCTGGCTTTACCAGAACTGCCAAGACTGAAATTCTCAACAAGATTGCCAATATAAGGAAAACTTGGAGGGAGCCCAATGCTTTACCCAGGACTTTACTCATTCAAGAAAGGGGAATTACAATTCACAAATCACCTCATTGGTTGATGGAATTTAGAGATGATAAAGGAGTCAGAAGATTTTTCAGACTTGAAGACCAACTCAAGATTGCCAGCAATGAAACTCTCAAGGAAATGCAATCTAAGTTGGATATCAGTGTTGAAGATGAAGCTGAATTTTTCAGACAACTCCAACTCCAAATTGAGGAAAATGACAAAGGGCTAGGAAAGAAAACCAGGGAACAAAGAAGAAAAAGATGATTTGCTCAGGCTAAAGGAGTATCCTTGGAAATACTGTAAATCTTCAATTTCCTCCTAGTACATACATTTTTGCAGCATTTTCAAATTTCTACTTAGTTTCAATTCATATATCTGTTAAGTGTTTTGTTATCATCAAGTTAACCCTGAATTTATGCCTACAATTCTTATAGACATAAATAGGGGGAGATTGTTAGGAATATATGTGCATTAGTTTGATGATATGTTTAACAAAACACTTAAGTAGAAATTCAGTGTCTGTAGCCTCAACGGATAAGACCACTTTGGCTATCCGTTGATGGTGTAGCTTTACTTAGAAATAAGTCTAGTGTTGTAGCATATTTCAGTCTCTGTATTTAAGATGTAATTCTTAGAAGTTGAGAGAAACTATGAGTCATGTTGACTACTAGAAGATATGCAGATAGGAAGGCCAATTGTAAATATTTCATGCCTTGTAATTTTGTATAAATGAAGTGGTATCAACGGATGACTTAAAGACCTTCAACGGATGAAAGCTTCAACGGATGTTCTGTTGATTAACCGTTGATAAGTGGTAGTTGTACCTACAAACAGAGGCACGTGGGTGAACAGAGATAACTGAAATGTGGCAGCCTAATTTCAGGAACATCAGAAAAAGCAGTCGTTCTACTCTAGTATAAAGAGACATTAAGTCAACAAAGTACTGGAGTGAACTGGAGAAGAAACAAGTGGAGATCTTACTTTATTATTTTATATATCCTTGTCTTCACTTGTAAACTTGGTAATATATAAACCAAGTAGTAGCTAGTAATTAGAAGAGAATTTTTCCAGAGCTGTTTAGAAAAATCTTGAGAGAAAAATTATCTAGTTTGTACTAGGATGCAGCTGTGATCAAATTCTTAGATCACAGAATTTCTGAAATACCATCTCTGGTGGAACAACAAATCCACCAGAAAAGTTTTTAAAGGTTTATTGTGTTCTTTACATTTGTGTTTGAATATATATATGTCTGTATCAGCTTAAAGCAATTCACACACTTGTTCATCTTGAACACACAGTCTTTATAAACTGGTCAAAACTTGAAAAAGTTTTGAGATTTACATTCAACCCCCCTTCTGTAAATCTCATTATTAGTTCTCTAGAAATAACACATGATTCTGTGGAGGCCCACAATCACCAAGCTTCGGGCCATCCCGTCAACAATCCACTTGAAGCTAAAGTTTCCCACCCCGGGAGTCATCGGAGGACTCTGAGGGGACCGGAGCACATCGGGAAAATGGTATGGGCAAGCCCTGGTCATGGCCAAAACTGACCCGGAGAACAGGAAAAAGGCAATGGCCTTACCCAAAGGCCAAAGCCGCAAGAAGCATCGCGAATATTTCAGCAAAAGGGCAAGGCTGGACGTCAACATGAAAGAGCTAGCCATGAGTGGATTTTCATACTTCATTACTTTCATAGATGATCGATCTAGATTTGGATATGTGCATTTGATGAAACACAAGTCTGAAGTCTTTGAAAAGTTCAAAGAATATAAGCATGAAGTGGAGAAACAAACCAAACATAGTATTATAACTCTTCGATCAGATCGAGGTGGTGAATACTTGAATAGAGAGTTTCTAGATTATCTCAAAGAAAATGGTATAGTCTCCCAGTGGACTCCTCCATATACTCCACAGTTGAATGGGGTATCTGAAAGGAGAAATCGAACTTTGTTAGACATGGTTCGGTCCATGATGAGCTATGCGGATCTTCATACTTCATTACTTTCATAGATGATCGATCTAGATTTGGATATGTGCATTTGATGAAACACAAGTCATATTTGATAAATATGCTGAGATTTCCAATGCATAACCCCACAGGAATACTGGAAGATCCGCATAGCTCATCACGGACCGAACCATGTCTAACAAAGTTCAATTTCTCCTTTCAGATACCCCATTCAACTGTGGAGTATATGGAGGAGTCCATTGGGAGACTATACCATTTTCTTTGAGATAATCTAGAAACTCTCCATTCAAGTATTCACCACCTCGATCTGATCGAAGAGTTATAATACTATGTTTGGTTTGTTTCTCCACTTCATTCTTATATTCTTTGAACTTTTCAAAGGCTTCAGACTTGTGTTTCAACAAATACACATATCCGAATCTAGATCGATCATCTATGAAAGTAATGAAGTATGAAAATTCACCAATGGCTTGCGTAGACATTGGTCCACATACATCTGTGTGTACCAATCCTAGCAAGTCTGCAGCCCTCTCTCCATGTCCACTAAATGGAGATTTGGTCATTTTGCCCAATAGGCAAGATTCGCATGTAGGATAAGATTCAAAATCAAAGGGGTCAAGTAACCCTTCCTTATGCAATGTCCGCAGTCTATTTTCACTATATGACCAAGTCTGCAGTGCCACAAAAAGGTGAGATTTTCATCATCCTTTTTTCTTTTATTAGTATGTTCAATTTGTAGTAAATTATGCTCTACGTCACATACATACAAACCATTATTTAAAATACCACTTCCATAGGGAACGTTATCTTTAAAAATTGAACATTTATTATTCTGAATAACAAACGAAAATCAAGTCAAGTCTAACATGGGAATAGAAATAATATTCCTCACAATCGAGGGAACAAAATAACAATTATTTAAAATAATAGTCTTGCCCGTAGGCATATGTAAATGACATGATCCTACAGCTTCAGCAGCAACTCTTGCTCCATTTTCCATCCGTAGAATCACCTCCTCTTCCTCAAGAGTCCTACTTCTCCTTAGTCCCTGCAACGGATTGCAAATGTGAGAACCACATGCGGTATCTAATACCCAAGTAGAAATTTGATTTAATGACATATTCACTTCAATCATGAACATACCTGAAACATAAGCGGCAGTCTCACTACCCTTCTTTTTCTTCAATTCTGCAAGGTAAACCTTGAGTTCCTTTTCCAGTGCCCCACATTATTACAGTGGAAGCAAACAACTTTGCTCTTGGGGTCTTCAGCTTTTGGTGGAACCGGCTTTTTCTCACATACTTTCTTCTTCTTGGAAGGGTTCTTCTTCCTTTTCTTAGGATTGTAACCTTCACCAATTAGAAGAACATAGCTCTTCTTAGAGGGAAAATTCGATTCCGCCGTCTTCAACATGTTATGGAGTTCTTCCAGGCTGACATCCAGCTTATTCATGTGAAAGTTCACAACAAACTGCGGAAACGAACCCGGATGTGATTGCAAGACCAAGTCTTGGCTTAACTCCCAATCCATGGCAAAACCAAGTTGTCCAAGACGTTCAATCAAATTGATCATCTTAAGTACATGGTCATTCACAGATGATCCCTCAGACATCCTAAAACCGAACAGCTCCTTCGATATCTCATATCGAGCTGTCCTCCCTGCCACATCATACAACTCTTGTAGATGAATAAGGTTAGTGTGAGCATTCATAAGCTCATGTTGCTTATGTATCTCAATGTTCATGGAAACTAGCATGATACATTGAGCAACAATTGCATCATCTATCCACTTACGATACACAAAATGTTCATCATTATGTGCATCGTTAGCAAGTTCAGTAGGCTTAGGCGAGTCAAACACATATTCCAGCTTCTCAACCCTGAGAACAATTCTCAAGTTTCGAAGCCAGTCAGCAAAATTAGGACCAGTCAACTTGTGAGCATCTAGTATGCTCCGGAGTGATAGTGCAGAAGACATAACATATATAGTAAATCTGTAAATGATGAACACATAACAACACTTAGCAAATATTCAATTTCATTTCAAAAAAACTATATAAATTAGGTCTTTATTCATAAGTGGCTCCTACTAGTTTATCTAATTTATACAACCCCCTTAAGTGAAAAATTAAGCATTCATAATGCTAGTGGGAATAGGGATCCTACATTCCATCACACAACCTCGGCTGTAGCGCGAAATATCATGTGATGTTCAATAGGCAGACAACTCTTGTCAATTACATTTTATGTTATTCCCTAATAAAACTTTAGCCTCTTGAATAATTGAGTCACGGCTGTAGCACGACAGACTCAATATTCTAAGTCAAGTCTAACCCAACATTTCGTACAATTGAATCAGTCTCCAACGGCCCACGACTGCAGCACGTAACGACCTTTAGATTCTAATTCAATGTACACATCTCTATATAATGGACAAGTATCTCTTATTTCGAAATCAAAGCCCTCGGCTGTAGCACAAAACGATAATAATTTAAAAATAAGAACTACTTTCTACCATATTAGAAGGCTATGACCGACACAAGCTCGTTGTGTCATTGGCCAATTACTACTTGATATTATTTAATTTTAGAAGGATTATATTATGTTACAATCATATTCATATTATAAAGAGATTCTTCCTTTTAAATTAAATATTTTAAATCAATAATCGATAATCAGATGATTCCCAGATCGGGGGGAGCATTGTCAAGAGGCGGCACTTAATACCCCTTTCTTACAGATCAAAATCTGCTTTTGACAGAATCATCATTTCTCTCAATATTGAAAATTCATATTTAATTACGTGTTTCATAAACACAAGAATCTCATGATTGTATTCATAATATTATTGTTAAGGCAAGAAACGATTCATATTCTAGATTTTCTAGAGCACGCCTTATTTTGATTTTAGTTCACCTAAATCTATCATCGCATGGTTAACATAGGCATATATCTCATATATAAAAATAAATAAATAAACAAGTAAGCATGCAAGTAATATTATGTCACACATTGATATATATTGATGTATGGATTTATTATAGTATTTAAAAGCAATTAAAACAAGCTTTAAAACACTTCCGGAAATATAAACAGTTCAAAACTATTATATAAATCCAAAACAAAACTGACGAATTCATTTATTGTAGAATTAATAATAACTATTATTATTATTATTGGCCCCTTTTGTAACTGTTATTGCATTAATGTCCCAAAACAAAACTGATGAATTCATTTATTGTAGCAACAATTACAAGGTCAGCAAATGGATGGAAACAAATATTAAATTCATATTTATTTACATGCATAATTATTTTATGAATTTTAATTAAAACAATTTAAAAAAAATCATAACAAATAATCTACATATCACAAAATTATGAATAACAATACCTAGATGATCTATAACACTTGTAGAACCTAGATCAGTGGCAAAAATCCAATGCAAAAAATATTTCGAATTAATTCATAATTAAATCTAAATAAACTTGCAAAATTCATAACAAATCCATACATGCATAAAAAAATCTGAATTTTTTTAAATGAATCTCTATATGCAAAACCTAGCTCTGATACCATTGAAGGAATTTACGGATGAGCGGAAGCGTGATATAACAATTATTCCGTAAAAATCATGTATCGTACATATAGAAAAATGTATAAATCAGAAAAACGGAGGAATCGTAACCATACCTTGAAAATCGAAGCTTTATAATATGGTTGCTAGCAGTTACTCCTCAGTGTGTGAAGCACTCTACCGGTATCCATCAAGAATGATCCTCTTCGATGAAGCTTTTTATAAAACCAAACTTTTATAAAAATGGAGTTTTGGGAGAGAGAGAGAGAGAGAGAGGAAGAAGATGGAGGCTAGCTCTTCTTAGGGTTTTCACAAAACCAAGTGTGTGTTTAGAATGAGCCATCTCATTCTATTTATAGGGCTCTCCTAGGGTTTTCATAATATATCAATATATATATATATATATATTATCCCCACATTTTATCTTAATAAAATGCTTTAATAATAATTAAAACTATTTTAATCATTATTTGTTTTTCTAAACTATTTAGAAAATAAATCTCTCTCTCATTATTTCATCAAAGAAAATATTATTTTATGGTGTGACCCTGTAGTTTCAATATTATGTCGGTAGTAGAAATAAATAATAATAAACTTTTATTAATTATTTACATGAATACTAAAATTCACTGAATATAATTAACTGATTAATTATATTTATTCTACATCGTGAGTGATGCTTCTCAACATATCGCGACTATCCGGATAATATGAATTCACTGCCTAGAATACCAAGAACCTGTCAGTGACTAGTTACTGTGCAATGAATTCCTTCTACACTTACAATATCCCGATTAAATACAAGGCATGGATCTCGTGTTAGGCCTATCAAATTTAATCATATGATTTCTTATTCATAATGTAAAGTTCATATTAATGCAAATTAGAAACTCCTTTCTAATTTCATACACTCTGGCCAGAGATTTCAGAACTCGCATACTAAGAATAACATAGGATATTCTCTTCCTATACCGGAAGGGGTAGATCCTCTATTGACGTTAACTATCTCTATACACAAATCCCTATGCCCAGAATAGACCTAATGGATGTCCTTGAGACTAAGGACTAAACCAAAGCACGGTTCATTATATACAAGATAACTTTAACGATCTCATGTCTAAGGACACTTGTACAACTATCACCCAGTGAATAACTATTGACATGTGAGTAATCTCCATTAGTTGTTCAACTTATCGAGTCATGTTCAGTGAACTTATTCCCTAATAAGAACCTACATACTAGCTATAGTGTCACCACATAAATGCCTATGAGAACAGACATCCTCCTGAAGGGAGCAAGCATAGTATGTACCAATCTTTGCGGATCCACTAACATCCGATTAGTTATCCTATGATCAGGAACTGTTTAAGTCTAAAGTTATCATCTTCTAGATCTCACTATTATAATCTCATTATAATTCTATAAGCTTTACTCTAAACTATGGAGCATCTTATTTAAAATACTTTAAATAGATAAAGTCCATAATAAAACCAAAACAAATCTTTTATTAATTTCAATGAAATCAAATAGGAATACAAGTAAGTTCTTCTTAACTCATCATACATGATTGGATTTAGGACAAACACTTTCAAACATGATAGAGGACTCAGGGTAGAGTGTGACCAACGCTGATGCCCGAATACAGAAGTTTGTGGAAGTAAAAGAAAGAACCAAGGTGGAACCTGCTTCACAAACTGTGGAAGTAGAGCTAGAGCCCGGGAACCCCACCCGAAAGTTGAAAATTGGAAAAGGCCTAGAGAAATCATTACAGGAAGAACTTATCTTGTTACTAAAAGAATACGCCGACGTGTTCGCATGGGCCCCAGAAGATATGCCCGGGATCGACCAATCTGTGGCAATGCACAGTTTGGATGTAGACCCTCGGAAGAGGCCAATCAAACAGAAAAGGAGAAACTTCGCCACGGATCGGCAGCAAGCAATAGACGAAGAAATAGAGAAGTTGCTCAAGGCCGACATCATTTGCGAAATCAAGTACCCCGACTGGCTCGCTAATATGGTGTTAGTCAAGAAGCCGAATGGAAAGTGGAGAAAGTATGTCGACTACACGAACCTCAACGCTGCATGCCCCAAAAATTCCTATCCCCTCCCCAACATTGATCAGCTAATCGACGCAACTTCGGGCCACACCATGCTCAGCTTTATGGACGCCTTTTTAGGATACAACCAGGTCCGCATGAATCCCAAAGATATTGCCAAAACAACCTTCATCACTCACCGGGCAGTCTATGCCTATATAATGATGCCCTTCGGGCTCATCAATGCCCGGGCCACCTTTCAAAAATTGATGAACACAATCTTCAAGAGCCAGCTGGGGAGGAATATGGAATCTTATGTAGACGACATGATCTCCAAGTCCTTCATGATCCCGGATCATATAAAAGACCTCAAGGAGTGTTTCGACAACCTGAGGAGGTGCAACATGAAATTAAACCCCGAGAAATGTGCATTTGGGGTACCTTCAGGCAAATTCCTAGGCTTCTTGGTCAGCGAGAGAGGAATAGAGGCAAACCCGGAGAAAATTAACACCATAATAGAAATGAAGATACCTCGCACTCAGAAGGACATCCAGAAGTTGACAGGATGCCTGGCGGCCTTGCGTAGGTTCATTCCGAAGCTGGCGGAAAGATGCCTCCCTTTCTTCGAATTACTAAAAGGCGCCCGGAACAAGAAATTGGTAGATTGGACCCCAGAATGCCACACAGCTTTTAAAGAAGTCAAGCGATACCTGACTAACCCCCTCGGTGCTATCAAAAGCCAAGCCCGGTGAACCTTTATCCCTCTATATAGCAGCTGGCCCCAAAGCTGTCTCTTTGGCCCTAGTCCGGGAAGAAGAAGGAATACAGAGTCCCATCTACTATATCAGCCAAGGTCTCAAAGATGCTGAAACTCGGTACCCAAACTTAGAAAAATTCGCCTTAGCCCTCGTGCACTCCAGCAGGAAGCTAAGGCAATACTTTCAAGGCTGAGTGATCAGAGTAGTCACAAATCAGCAACTTAAAAAAATCATCCATAATCTAGACGCATCCGGGAGACTGGTCAACTGGGCTATTGAATTAAGCCAGTTCAACATCAAATTTGTGCCGCGAACGGCGATAAAGGCCCAGGCCCTAGCAGAATTTGTTATGGAATGCACCTTCCCCGAGCCGAAGTCACCTACACCCGGCGGGGCTGATCGTAAGAAATCTGACCCGGACTCAGGCTCTTGGAAGCTCTATGTGGACGGGTCATCTACGTCTAAAAGGTCCGGAGCTGGCCTCATTCTAATCAGTCCGGATGGTTTCACCATTCAACAAGCAATAACTTTTGCCTTCAAGGCAACAAACAATCAAGCTGAGTATGAGGCACTCATCTACGAACTCAGATTAGCAAAATATCTTGGTATTACGAAGATGATCATCTACAGGGACTCTCAGATTGTAGTTAAGCAAACCAGTGGAGAGTATATTGCGAAAGATCCAAAATTGGCACAGTATCAAGCAATGGTACGGGATATCCTGGAAACCATCCCCGATATCACCATCCTCCAGATTAATAGAGAAGAGAACTTCAAGGCATATGAGCTATCCAAGCTCGCGCAGAACACCTCGGACCTCGCCAGTTCAGTATACTTCGAAGAGTTCGGGGCGCCCAACATAGAGCGACTCGAGGTCCTGTGCGGAAGCTTGGACAACTGGATGACTCCCTACATAGCCTACCTAAGAGACGGAACGCTCCCAGAAGATCAAAACAAAGCCAGATACTTAAAACATGTTGTGAATATGTTGTGTACTTGATGATCACTTAAACAAAATGTCTAAGTAGATTTTACTTAGTGAAATTATGAAGCACTCGACGGATAAGAGTTTTGGTCCCGACAGATAACTCATTATAGTCCCGACGGATGATTAACTTATTATCCATCGAGTGAGTAGCTTATGTAATAATAAGTTTGTAGCACAGTGATGTATGCACCTTTGTATAGAATCTATAGTAGCATATAAGTCATGTTGACTTTAACTAGATATGCAGAATAGGTTGATTAACTGTACATAAGCAATGTCTTGTAATTCTGTATAAGTGAAATGAAGTCAAGTGCCAAAATAGCTACCGACGGATGATTAACAAAGCTTCGATGGATGATCAAATGACTATCAACGGATGTTTAACATAGCAGTCGACGGATGATCAATTAAGTCATCGACGGATGATCTGAAAGTCGACGGATGATCATATCAAGATTCAAACATCAGTTGAACAGTGAAAGCTGACACACAGCCGTCGAGTTGGATACAAACACACTGTGGAATCCCATTAATTGGGTAATAGAGGACGAAAAGCAGCAAAGATCAAGACTGTTAGATTTTATATTTGTTCAGTTCTTTTGACTTTGTAATCTTGGTAATATATAAACCAAGAGAGTAGCAAATAGAAATATAACTGAGATAGCTGAAAAACATAAAAACATAGAAATCTTTGTAAGCACAATCTTTAGCATTTCCTGTATTCTCAGCAGTTCTATTTTGTAAGCAGCTGTGAGCATTTCTGCACACAGAGTCCTCTCGATATATTATATATATCTCTGGTGGAATTGTTTAAATCCACCAGAAAGTTTTTAAAGACTCTTGTTTTTAATTACTTATATTTTGATTCATTCAAGTTTACATTCCGCATTGTGCTAATCAAAACAAATATATCCATAATCGAGTTGAACCTATTTATTTCAAGAAAAAGGTTCAAGAATTCCATTCAACCCCCCTTCTGTAATTCTTGCTATATTGTTAAGGGACTAACAATTGGTATCAGAGCAAGCTCTTAATCTACAAAGAGTTTAAAGATCAAAACAATTCAGCAAGATGAACAAGAAAGATGTTAGAGTCAAGATTCCTTTTCTTGATAAAGATAATTACCATCATTGGAAGGTAAAGATGCATCTTCATATGCTTTCTCAAGATGAGGCCTATGTGGACTGCATAGAAAGAGGCCCTCATGTTCCAATGAGAGCTGCAACAGGAAATGAACCATCTGTTCCAAAGCCAAGGCATGAATGGTCTGATCCTGATATTGAACAAGTCAGGAAAGATAAAAAGGCCATGAACATTCTGTTCAATGGTGTTGATGCAGACATGTTTGATAACATTATCAACTGCAAGACTGCCAAGGAAGTTTGGGACACAATACAAATAATCTGTGATGGTACTGAGCAAGTAAGAGAAAATAAAATGCAGCTCCTGATTCAGCAATATGAGCATTTTCACAATAAAGAAAGTGAGACACTCACTGACATTTTTAGTAGATTCCAAAAGCTACTAAATGCTCTTAAATTGCATGGAAGAGTCTATCAGACTAAAGACTCCAATCTGAAATTTCTCAGATCTCTTCCAAAGGAATGGTAACCAATGACAGTCTCATTGAGAAACTCACAAGATTATAAAGAGTTAACTTTGGAGAGACTATATGGCATTCTGAAGACCTATGAGCTTGAAATAGAGCAGGATGAAAGAATGGAGAGAGGAAAGAAGAAAGGAGGATCCATTGCACTAGTTGCTGATTTGGAAAAGGAGAAGGAAGTGAAGCTGGAAGCTGTGGAATCAACTTCAAAGGCCTGTGAAAGCAAGGGTAAAGGGCTAGCTGCAGAAAATGAAGATTCATTGAGTCAAGATGACATGGAGGATATTGATGAGCACCTAGCATTCCTTTCAAGAAGATTTGCCAAGCTCAAGTTCAAGAAGAACTTTGGAGCTGCCAAGCCAAATAGAAACATGGTGGATAAATCAAAATTCAAGTGTTTCAAATGTGGCTTGGCAGGGCATTTTGCAAATGAGTGTAAAAAGTCAGATTCCAGTAAGAAAAGATTTGAGTCTGTAGATTACAAGCAAAAATACTTTGATCTACTCAAACAAAAGGAAAGGGCTTTTATTACACAAGAGAATGGCTGGGCAGCTGATGGCTTGGATGAAGATGAAGATGTCAGCTATGTCAATCTAGCCCTTATGGCCAAGTGTGATGAAACAGAGACAAGTTCCTCAAGCAATCAGGTAATCACTACAAACCTTGCACATTTATCTAAAGCTGAGTGGAATGATGCAATAAATGACATGTCTACAGAATTGTATCATTTGCGTGTTACACTTATGTCCCTCACTAAAGAAAATGCTAAAATCAAAGAAAACAACTTGTTTTTGAGTGAGAGGAATAATGTGCTTGAGTCTCAGTTTGTTGAGTTTGAGAAACTAAAAATTGAGTGTAGAATTGCCAAGGAGGAATTAACTGAGTCCTTGAAAAAGGAAGAAATTTTGAAGAAGCAGCTCGATCGTGAACAAGAGGTGATTAAAGCATGGAAAACATCCAGAGATGTTCATGCTCAAATCACCAAGGTTTAAGGAATTGAGTCTTTTTGTGATGAAGCCTGGAAAAAGAATAAAGAGAAACTAGAACCTATTTTGGTAGATGGGTTGCTGACAAATGTAGACTCGACGGATGATGAAGACTATCCGTCGGATAACAAAAAGTGTTATCGGTCGAATGATAAAAATCCTCATCCATCGGCTGTAAGCAAACCCATTAGCAAAGCCAAATTAACCAAGCTAAATGATAAATATGGGTCTGTTTCCAAGAACTTTGTTTCAGGAGAGTCAAGTCAAGCCAAGAAAGGGAAGAAGACTAATGTTGGTCACATGACTGTCAAACAGTTAAGTGACAGACTTGAGAAGATAGAGGTAAAAACAGAGACTAAAAGGACAAACAATAGGAATGGTAAAGTAGGGATTAACAAACACAATAACTACACACCTGACAAATATGCTCCTAGAAAAATCTGTGTCAAGTGTGGTAGTGTAAATCATTTGTCTGTTAATTGCAAATCTGCCATGCCTACTCCCATGTCTGTTCAGCCTCAATTCTCTAACATGAATGCCATGTCTCCCATGCCTGTTAATGCTATGCCTACACAGAACATGAATGCACAGTTTGCTAATATGCCATTTGCACCTAATCCATATTATGCTGCATACAATATGCCTCAAATGCCATTTAGCATGCCTTACTGGAATAACATGTTTGCACCAAGCATGCCATTTCCTGTTAGCCATAACATGCATGATAATTCTGTTGCATCTAGTGGTTTCAAAGGTCCAACCCAAATGACTAAGGAAAAATCTGAAATTCCTAAGTCAAATGAGTTAAGACCTAAGAAACAGAAGAAGAAAGCTAACAAGGCAGGACCCAAGGAAACTTGGGTACCAAAATCAACTTGATTTGATTTTGATGTGTGCAGGGAAACAGAAGGAATCTTTGGTACTTGGATAGTGGTTGTTCAAGACACATGACTGGTGATTCTACTCTGCTCATAGAGTTTGAAGAGAGAGTTGGCCCAAGTATCACTTTTGGAGATGACAGCAAAGGTTATACTGTGGGATATGGCTTGATTTCAAAGGACAATGTCATCATTGAAGAGGTTGCCTTAGTGGATGGTCTCAAACACAATCTGTTGAGTATCAGCCAGCTTTGTGACAAAGGCAACTCAGTAACCTTCAATAAAGAAACCTGTGTTGTGATTAATAATCAAAACAACAAAGTGGTTCTCACTGGTGTGAGAAGAGGAAATGTGTACCTAGCTGACTTCAACTCAACTAAAGCAGAATCTGTAACTTGTCTTCTTAGTAAAGCAAGTCAAGATGAAAGTTGGCTATGGCACAAGAAGCTATCCCATTTGAACTTCAAGACCATGAATGAGCTGGTAAAGAAAGAGCTAGTTAGAGGCATTCCTCTGGTGGAGTTTACAAAGGATGGACTGTGTGATGCCTGCCGAAAAGGGAAGCAGATTAAAGTATCATTCAGGAAGAAACTTGATTCAGCAATTGAAGAGCCTCTGCAACTGCTTCACATGGATTTGTTTGGACCAGTCAATGTATTGTCAATCTCAAAGAAAAGATTTTGCCTAGTAATTGTAGATGATTTCTCAAAGTTCTCTTGGACCTATTTCCTAAAGTCCAAAGATGAGGCTAGTGAAATCATCATCAATCACATAAGGCAAGTTAACAATCACCCTGATTTCAAAGTTAGAAGAATCAGGAGTGACAATGGAACTGAATTCAAGAACTATGTCATGAGAGCATTTTGTGAGGAAAATGGGATCTTGCATGAGTTTTTAGCAGCAAGGACTCAACAACAGAATGGAGTAGTGGAAAGAAAGAATAGATCTCTTATTGAAGCTGCAAGGACAATGCTTGAAGAATCAAAATTACCAACATATTTCTGGGTTGAAGTTGTAAACACTGCATGCTACACTCAGAACATCTCTCTGATTAATCAAGCAAGATGCATGACACCTTATCAATTGTTCAAGAACAAGAAGCCAACTCTAAACTTTCTTCATGTCTTTGGCTGTAAATGCTATATTCTGAGAAATCAAACTGATCAAAATGGGAAGTTTGATGCTAAACAAGATGAAGGAATTTTTGTTGGATATGTTGTTGGTAAAGCATATAGAGTCTACAATCTAAGAACCAACATTGTTGTTGAATCTATACATGTTGTGTTTGATGACAAAAAGATTGAAGGACTAAAAGATGGAGATTACCATGAGAGCCTCAAATTCGACAATGTTGAGATGGTCAGTGATGAAAGTGATGATGAGAGTGATCAAGAAACAGTGTCTAAGGATAATGCAGATAAATCTACCACAAATGAAGCACAAAACTCAACATCCGTCGAGTTACATAATGCTTCATCCGTTGGAAGGCAATCTGTATTATCCGTCGGAAGACAACCTGCCTCATCCGTCGGTACTCAAAATTCACCATCCGTCGGGTTATCAAAAGGAGCAGGAAGTCAAGGCAGATCACCCATAGAAAGTACCCCAATCTCAAATCAAAGATCCACAAACTCAGGGGGAGTTTCTAGCAATTAAAACTCAATCACACATCAAGACAACATTGAGGTCTCTTCATCTAGGGCTAATCTACCTCAACCAAGAAAATGGACAAAAGATCACCCATTTGAACTGATTATTGGTGATGTTTCTTCTAGAGTTCAAACCAGGAGAGCAACTCAAGAAGAATATCTATACAACAGCTTACTATCTAAGGAAGAACCAAAGAAGGTAGAAGAAGCCTTGTTAGATCCTGATTGGATTTTAGCTATGCAGGAGGAGCTAAACCAATTTGAAAGGAATAAAGTATGGAAGCTGGTACCCAAGCCTAAAGGAAAGAATCCAATAGACACCAAATGGGTATTCAGAAACAAGATGGATGAAAATGGCATAGTAATAAGGAACAAAACATTTGCTCCTGTTGCAAGACTTGAAGCCATCAGAATCTTCTTAGCCTATGCAGCCCATGCCAATTTCAAGGTCTATCAAATGGATGTCAAAAGTGTCTTTCTGAATGGAGATTTGGAGGAAGAAGTGTATGTAAGTCAACCTCCTGGCTTTAAAGATCCAAATTTCCCAGAGTATGTCTATTATCTACTGAAAGCACTTTATGGACTAAAGCAAGCACCTAGAGCCTGGTATGACACTTTATCAAAGTTCCTTTTGGAAAATCACTTCACAAGAGGTACTGTAGATAAAACTTTATTTTTCAGAAATGTTAATGGCTCTAGCATACTTGTTCAAATTTATGTAGATGATATTATATTTGGCTCTACAGATGAGAAACTTTGTAAAAAGTTTGTCAAACTGATGCAAAGTAAGTATGAAATAAGTATGATGGGAGAACTAACTTACTTTCTTGGTTTACAAGTTAAGCAAGTTAGTGATGGAATATTCATTAGTCAAACTAAATATATTTTTGATCTTTTAAAGAAGTTTGATCTAATGGATTGCACATCTGCAAAAACTCCCATGGCCACTGCAACTAAGCTTGAACTAAACACTACTGAAAAGTCTGTGGATATTTCAAGTTATAGAGGCATGGTTGGCTCACTTCTGTACTTAACAGCTAGTAGGCCAGATATAATGTTTGCTACATGTTTATGTGCTAAATTTCAGGCTGATCCTAGAGAGTCTCACTTAATAGCTATTAAGAGAATTTTTAGATATCTCAAAGGAACACCAAGACTTGGCATTTGGTATCCTAGAGATTCTGATTTTGATCTAACTGGTTATTCAGATGCAGACTATACAGGTTGCAGAATTGACAGAAAAAGCACAACAGGAACCTGTCAATTTTTAGGAGACAAGCTTGTGTCCTGGTTCAGTAAAAAGCAAAATTCAGTTTCTACTTCTACAGCTGAAGCTGAATATATTGCTGCTGGCAGTTGCTGTGCACAGATTTTATGGATGAAAAATCAATTGCTAGACTATGGTTTGCAAGTTGAAAGGATTCCTATTTTCTGTGACAACACAAGTGCAATTGCCATCACTGAAAATCCAGTGCAACATTCAAGGACAAAGCATATAGACATCAAGTACCAATTCATAAGGGAACATGTAATGAATGGTACTGTAGAGTTATATTTTGTTCCAAGTGAGAAGCAACTTGCAGATATTTTTACCAAGCCACTGGATGAATCCACCTTTTCTAGGTTGGTAAGTGAGTTAGGTATGCTTAATTACTCTTGAATTTATCTGAATTATTTTGCAAGTTGAAAAGTAGCCAGAAATTTAGCTGATTTTTAGTCTTGGATGAAATTTTGGCTAATTTAAAATTTGCATCTTGACGGATGACCATTATCCATCGGGTTGAGTCATCCGTCGATATACAAATTGTAAATAAAAATCAATTACTTTTCTGGAATATTTTAAAGCTCGACGGATAACAGTTTATCCTCATCCGTCGAAGTGTCTAAATCTTAACCGTTAATTCCCTGAACATTATCCATCGAGTATACTTACAGTTTGTAAGCATTACACGACGGATAATGGGTGGAATTTTTACAATTTATTTTAAAACGGCTATTTTAGGCAATTTCTATTGGGTAATTTACTTCTCTTTATTATTTTTATCCGTTGATTTTGAGTAATGTATAAAAGCTTATTTCATTCTAATCATTTTCTTTTATCATTCTCAAATTCAACTGTGTTATTTCATTCTCTCTCAAACAAAAATCCTCTTTCTCTTCAAGCTTTTCTTCTCTAACAATGGCACCCGTAGTAAAGATCATGTCACAGACTGGGTTCATATATAAAAAGAACAACTTCACTGCTTTGGTCAATAAGGGTATTCAGCAATCAGAAGACTATCATAAGATGATGGACTTCGTGAAGAACTACAAGTTAAGTTTTGCCATGCTGGAATCACCCACAATTTATTGTGAAGTTGTTGAAGAGATGTGGACAACAGCAATCTACAACTCTACTGACAAAACCATCACTCTGACCATCAAAGGTAATGAATTCTGTATCAATAGTGATGTAATAAAAGCATATTTCAAGATTCCTGATGATAATGTAACTGCACCACACACTGACACTAATATTGTCAATACGCTCAATTCCATTCATTATGCACTTCCTATTACAAAACTAAGTGAAATTAGAAGACTGGGTCTTAGGAAGGAATGGAGTTATTTGTGTGATGTTGTAACTAAAGTCTTTTCTGGAAAAATCAGCAATTTTGATTCTGTGAACATTTTCATGCTTAACATGCAATACATGCTAGTTATAGACAAATATTACAATTTCAGTGACCTTATTGTGTATGAGTTAGGTTTTAAACTAGGTGACTTAGCCAAAAGAGGAAAGAATATTTACTATGCTAGATTTTTTATGTTTTTGGCTAACCATCTTTGTCAAGAGATTGTACTTGAGAACCCAAACAACAAATTAGCTTGTTGGGTTCAAGAGAGAAGAATCATTGCAGACTTGAACAGAGCCAACCATCACAGGGATGTGCCAATGTTCTATTTCCCTGCAATGCTGACACCTCATGTAAGTGAGGTAAGTTCATCCATACCCTCAACTACTCCAATCTCCTCTATTTCTTTGACTTCAGGCATAGCTATGGCAACTGTGACAATGACCAAACAGTTGCCTACCAAAGCTGCCAAATCAACTGTAATTTCCAAATCCAAATCAAAGAAAACCCCCTCTGGTATCTCTCAAAAGGTACCAGTTGAAAAATCTACCAAAGCCAAAGAGGGGAGTGTGAAGGAGAGTAAGATAGGTGAGGGAAGGGGTGAACATCAAAGAAACCCCAAGGATAAGGTTGGAGAGTTGAGTGAATCCCAGCCTAGCCACACTGCAGTTTCCCAACAAACTGCAGTGCTTAAAAAGGACAAAAGCTCTCTTCTAGCTGCATCCTCCCAAAAGGATGTGGCTATTGAACAAAGCTCTCATCCAAGAGCACATGCCAAGAGGGTTAGGGACACAAGCTCACCCCAAACTTACACTAGAAAGAAGAAATCCAAAACAACTGGGGATGCACAGGGCACACACTTAGTACAAACTGGTGCTAAAGACACAGTCCCTGCACCTTCTTAAATTCAGATTGATGTGGCTCCAATAAATGTGGAGTCACAACCAAAATCTCTCATTATAGAAGCCACAGAAACACAATACTCACCAACTAACTCACTGGAAGTGGACATGATAAACACTTCAATTCCTGATTCCCCTTCTTTAACTCTGTTGGGGAAGCCAAAATCTAGTGCAAGTGAGCATCATCTTTTAGATGATTTGTTGGCTCACTTTCCAATTCTTTCAGATTCTATTGTGACATATGTGCCTCAAATAACTTCAATCAACACAGAGTCAACAATAGTTTCTCTTCCCACCTCATTCATTTCTACTCTCTCGATGGATATTGCTCATCCGTCGAGTAGTGATTGTATCCCGACGGATAAGCTTAACAGCAGTTATCCGTCGGATAGCTTTACCACTCACCCGACGGATATCACTTATCCGTCGAGTGTCTCTGCACAACTTCAAACTTCAATAATTTCAAGTGCAGAAGATTTAGTGGTAATACAATCACTCTTAGGACTGAGAGAGGAGAGTGCATTGAGTGAGAGGCTGGGTTGCTCCCAGGAAAAAGGAGAGGAAAAGAGTGAATCTCAGCAATCCATTCATTCAGGATTGGCAAAAGTGAGTGAGAGGAGTCCCACCTTAGTAGGTGAAGGTGAGGGTATGAGGGTGGGGAGCCAGGGTGAGACCCTGATGCAACAAAAGAGAGAATATGAGAGAAAGACAGGTACTGGAGAAATAAGGATGGAACCAGCCATTGCTATTGAGTCAATGATTGTGGATGATGCTGAAAAGGAAAGACAATTTCAGCAACATTACAAAGCTGTAATTGATAACATTTCCTTGGATGCTGACACTTTTACTCACTCTGTTTCAGCCTATCAATTGTTGGCTGCTCAGGGCAATGTGGAGGCAGAGCAGACTTTGAATTTAGTGCACACCACAGAATCTCTTCAAAGAGATAAAGTTGCTGTGAACAGAATGTCTTTTCAAGCTGGAGAGCCATCTGAAGAATTTGGAGTAAATTCTGATGATGATGACTCTGGTTCTTTGGATGGAAGCATGAACTTAGGGGGAGCTGAAGGCCCAAGTTCTGCTTTAAGTTTACCTGAATGGGCATGGGCAAAGGAATCTACACCAGGACAATTTGAGGTGTCTTTGGTCAAACAAGTAATAGCTATTCAACAGGCCCTTCAGCAAACTTCAGATGCTGGTACCAAGGCTGTTCTTCAAGCTCACTTGGACTCTCTACATCTAATGAAGATCCATCACTTAAGACAGAATCTCAGTGTGGATGAATTGAAAAGGGATATAGCTGACTTGAAGACCTATAACTCTGAGAAGCTGGATTCAGTAATGCCATATGGTACCATGCAAGATCTATTACTGAGATTAAGGAGAGAATCAGATTCTGACAAGAAGATATCCAAGCTGGAGAACAGAGTTCAAGTTATTGAGAATTCAGTGGCTCTACTTCTTCAAAATCAACAGACTCAGACAAATCTTCTTATGGAACTGGATAAAGCACAAGGCCTAACTCCTCCACTTGATGATAACAAAAAGGGGGAGAGAGAATCAAGTAAGGGGGAGAAATGACCAACTGAGGGGGAGAAACTTCTAGTTCAAATCAGCAAAGTAATTGTACCTTCAATTACTATCTCCAAGCCACCAGTTGCAGATGGTATAGATCTTATCAATGCAGCAGCAGAAAATTTAAAAGATGCTGATAAAGGAAAGTTGACTCTGATCAACTGGAAAAAGATTGATGAGGACATACAGAAAAAGTTTGAATTAGTCAAGGAACCAGTTCAGTCAGCCATCCATCACTCTCATGTCAAGCCAATCAGTGTGAATGAGATGAGCATGTACTATATGGAGAAAGGACAATCTTCCTGCATCAAGACTACAAAGGCTGAGATAATTCTTAAACCAAGGGCAAACTATCCAAAGTCATCTTTGAAGAACCCTATGGATGTTGTGTATGAGACACCCAAGCCTGATGAAAAGAAGCTTCTGTCAAGATCTATTATCTTCTACAAAGATCCAGCTGATTCAGCCTCAAGAAAGTGAATTGCAAAGATATTCAGAAATGGGAAGGAAATTTGTGTGGTAGCTGGACATCCACAATTTGCTCATGCAAAGAAAGAAGAAAAATCCAGATTGAAGCAGGAAAAGAGGCAAGTTGCTCTAGATGCAAAGAAGTCTAAACAAAAGAAAGAACAGTTTGCTAACTTGGCCAAGCTACAGGCTGTGAATTCTTCTCAACAAATTCCCTCTCAACCATCTCAAGCTACTAAATCAAAGAAGAAGATTGAAGAACAGAAGAAATCCCCAAGAAAGAAAGAACTGGCTAAAAGAACAAAAAGGAAATTGGATGTTGTTGACAAGGAATTGGAAGATCAATTTCCTAAGGAATCCACTCAAGCTAAAACTCAATCATCAAAGCCCTCTGTGGTATTTGAAAATATAAGGGTGGCGGACCCCTACAGGAACATACATGGAGAGCCTATTGTGCCAAAGGATGAGCCAATAGAGTGGGATAAATTACCAATTCCTGACTTCAACTTGCCAATTCTTACTAAGCCAAGAAGGACAAAGTCAAGGGCAGTCAAGAAAGTGAAGTTGTCACCTCTCAAATCCAAGTCAGTAGTCAAAGCTTAACCCAAGGTCAACAGGGGAGACTACTTGTACTTATGTGACATCAAAGAATTCTCAGATCTAAACCTTTATCTGGAGGAGCTGGATGAGGTAAGGGCAATTGATGCATACAGAAACCTACCTGAAAGGTTGGTGTTCAAGTACAAAGGAGGAAGGGAGATTCAGTGGCCTCTTCACATGATACTTCAAGAAAGCCAAGTTGTGTTGATCAAAGTTTATTCATCCTTCAAGAAAAACTTTGGGTTCAATGTAACTGCAAGAAGATTGATATTGAAGAAGATTGAAGAGCTAAGGAGTGTTAGAACCAAAGATGCACTTCCCAAGACTCTTATCATCCCATACACAGGGAGAAAAGTGCATCTAAGGCCCTACTGGCTGATGGAATTCATGGATGACAAGGGTGTGAGAAGATTCTTCAGATTAGAAGACCAACTGAGTATCTCTAGCAATGAGACTCTCTTGGAGATGCAAGAAATGTTAGATCTCTCAGAATCTGATGAATTAGAATTCCACAGGCAGCTCCAGAATCAAATTGAAGAAAACAACAAAAAGCTTGGAAGAAGATCCAGACCTTCAAGAAACTAGAAAAATCTGCTCAGGCTAGAGGAGCATCTTGAACTGACTGTGAGCCAAACCTTGTACATTTTGTTTAAATTGAAGCACTTTCAGTTTTATCTACTTATCTTTAAAGATATATGTTAAGGATGTTTTGTAATCATCAAGTGTCTCTTAATTTAAGGCTACAATTCCAGTAGACATAAATTGGGGGAGATTGTTGTGAATATGTTGTGTACTTGATGATCACTTAAACAAAATGTCTAAGTAGATTTTACTTAGTGAAATTATGTAGCACTCAACGGATAAGAGTTTTGGTCCCGACATATAACTCATTATAGTCCCGACGGATGATTAACTTATTATCCATCGAGTGAGTAGTTTATGTAATAATAAGTTTGTAGCACAATGATGTATGCACCTTTGTATAGAATCTGTAGTAGCATATAAGTCATGTTGACTTTAACTAGATATGCAGGATAGGTTGATTAACTGTACATAAGCAATGTCTTGTAATTCTGTATAAGTGAAATGAAGTCAAATGCCAAATAGCTACCGACGGATGATTAACAAAGCTTCGACAGATGATCAAATGACTATCAACGGATGTTTAACATAGCAGTCGATGGATGATCAATTAAGTCATCGACGGATGATCTGAAAGTCGACGGATGATCATATCAAGATTCAAACATCAGTTGAACAGTGAAAGCTGACACACAGCTGTCGAGTTGGATACAAACACACTATGGAAGCCCATTAACTGGGTAATAGAGGACGAAAAGCAACAAAGATCAAGACTGTTAGATTTTATATTTGTTCAGTTCTTTTGACTTTGTAATCTTGGTAATATATAAACCAAGAGAGTAGCAAATAGAAATATAACTGAGATAGCTGAAAAACATAAAAACAGAGAAATCTTTGTAAGCACAATCTTTAACATTTCCTGTATTCTCAGCAGTTCTATTTTGTAAGCAGCTGTGAGCATTTCTGCACACAGAGTCCTCTCGATATATTATATATATCTCTGGTGGAATTGTTTAAATCCACCAGAAAGTTTTTAAAGACTCTTGCTTTTAATTACTTATGTTTTGATTCATTCAAGTTTACATTCCGCATTGTGCTAATCAAAACAAATATATCCATAATCGAGTTGAACCTATTTATTTCAAGAAAAAGGTTCAAAAATTCCATTCAACCCCCCTTCTGTAATTCTTACTATATTGTTAAGGGACTAACAAAACACAAGGCTGCTCGCTTCTTCCTGGAAGATGGTCAACTATATAGAAGAACCTTCTCAGCACTCACCCTGAAGTGTGTAGACCCGGATGAGGCGAACTACTGTCTCCGGGAAGTTCATGAAGGCATCTGCGGAGATCACCTGGCAGCCAAGGCTCTGGCTTACAAAGTCATTAGGCAAGGATATTACTGGCCCACAGTTCATGCCGACTCCGTCGCTTATGTTAAGAAATGCCCTCAGTGCCAGAAGTTCAGCAATATTCCCAGACAAAGCCCCAGCCTGCCAGAGTCGGTATTATCTCCGATTCCATTTGCTGTTTGGGGCATAGACATCATGGGCCCCTTTCCCCGGTAAAAAGGCGACCTCCGCTACATCCTGGTAGCCATTGATTACATGACAAAATGGGCAGAAGCTAAGGTCATGAGGACGATCAATCAACAAGATTGTATCAAATTTATGGATTCAATCGTCATGGGGTTCGGAATCCCGGTGGTTCTAGTCTCCGACAATGGGCCACAGTTCGTCGGGTCCGACTTTGAAGCATATTTGAAAGAGCTTGGAATCAAGCATAGAAGAGCATCGGTTGCGCATCCTCAGGGAAATGGACAGGTCAAAGTAACTAACAGAACCATACTCCGAGGCCTAGAAAAAAGGCTGGAAGAGTCCAAGAAAACTTGGCCAGAAGGGCTTCTGAAAGTCCTATGGTCCTACAGAACCACCCCCAGAAGGGAACCAATGAGACCCCTTCAAGCTGGCATACGGTACCGAAGCCCGCATACCAATCGAAACCGGTTCCCCCTCCCATAGGGTCGTCAACTTTGACGAGATCTCAAATATTGAAGGACTCAAGACCAACCTGGAACTTCTAGACAAAGTGAGAGACAAGGTTGTAAAGAAGATGGAAGGCTATAAAGAAAAGAAAAAGCTCTACTTCGCAAAGAATGCAAGAATCAGAGAGTATGAAGCAGTAGATTTAGTGCTCCGGCACACCGAGGTCTCAGACCCGACCAACCAGGGGAAGCTGCAGCCCAACTGGGAAGGACCCTATATGGTTAAGGAAGTGCTTCGCCTAGGAACCTACAAGCTAAGCTATCTCAGCGGGTCCGAAGTCCCAAATAATTGGCACGGAGCCCGCCTAAGGAAGTTTTACCAGTAAGTGCTAGGTGAACATCCCAGGTCCATCTCTACTTTATGCTGTAGTAGCTTGATGTAAACTCTCTTCGTACACTCCGGAATGTAACTCTTGCCTTATTTTGATTTAAATTAAAAATTTCACCTTGAGCACCTCTTAGCTCAAGACAATCTTACTGTCATTCGATTACTGTGGCTATGTCGCTTAGAAAAAATTTACTCAGTTAAAATTTTAAACCCCATCCCGGGGACCATTACACAAACCATGTGTACTTAGAAAAAATTTATTCAGTTAAAATTTTAAACCCCATCCCGGGGACCATTACACAAACCATGTGTACTTAGAAAAATTTTACTCAGTTAAAATTTTAAACCCCATCCTGGGAACCATTACACAAACCATGTGTACTTAAAAAAATTTTACTCAGTTAAAATTTTAAACCCCATCCCGGGGACCATTACACAAACCATGTGTACTTAGAATAATTTTACTCAGTTAAAATTTTAAACCCCATCCCGGGGATCATTACACAAACCATGTGTACTTAGAAAAATTTTACTCAGTTAAAATTTTAAACCCCATCCAGGGGACCATTACACAAACCATGTGTACTTAGAAAAATTTTATTCAATTAAAATTTTAAGCCCCATTCCGGGGACTAGTACACAAACCATGTGTACTTAAAAAAAAATTCAAACAAAAGACATCGAAAACCATATACGGAAAGGGAAATATATTTACATACATACCCGGGGAAAACCAGGCACGGAACAAATTCAAACCAGAGTTATACGAAATCCAAATAACAAGTCTAAAAGCCACAAGGGCTAATTCTGAAATGACAACAAACTATGGAAAAAAAATTACAAGGCACAAATCCTGGGTCTTCATTCTTCAATTCTCGGGAGGAGGAGGAGTCTTCTCGCGACCCTCTTCGGGAGGCGGAGGCGGCTGTGTCGCGGAAGTACCCGCCTCAGCAGCTTTGGCTTCTTCACGACGGAGCTCATCTGCGAGGTACAGCTCTATAAATCCGTCCATATCACCACCCGAATTCTCAGCCAGATAAGCAGAAGCAATGTCCCAACAGATGTTGACCTTCTCAAAGATCTTGTTGTTGAGCTCCTCGTAATAAGCTGGGGTACCCCGGAAGGACTCAAACACCTCCTCTGCCCGGGGCCTGGCAGTTAGCTCTTTCTTCAAGTTCTCCACCTCCGCCCGGAGGGATCCAACCATCTGCTCAGCAGCCTCCCGAGCTTTCACCGCTTCAACAACGACCTGCTTGTGCTCCCGGGACTCCCTTTTCTTCACCTCCCAGTACTTGGAGAAACTTTCCTTCTCACTAGCCAATTCCTTCACCACAGCCTTATTCTTAGCTTCCCTCATGCGGTAGTTATGAAGAATGGTAGAGCAGCCGTTGATCCGAGCATTAGCCTGAAAAGAGATAACTCAGCACTGATACAAAGGGGAAAAGACAAAGAAAAGAGGACAAGGGAACACTCTTACCTCCGCAACATCCCGAACAAGATGATCAAGGAAGGTATCCAGATCTTCCTTCGCATAGCACTCGAAGTCAGCAGGGGAGGCATAGTTGTCGAACATCTCATTCCGACGATCATCCAGGGTCATCCGGGCCAAGAGGTTCTTCAAAGCCTCCCCCTCTACTAGCTTCTGACTCTCCTCCTCAGCAGGGCCCAATCCTGAAACCCTCCTACGCTGGGGAGTTCCAGAACCACCAGCAACATCTCCCACAACCTTCCTCTTGCGATGATTTAACGCCCCAACCTCCTCCTTTTCCAGCTCCAGCACCTCAATCTCCTCGGGCTCCGGGACAATAGGCATAGTCACCACCGGAACACTTTGCCTTACACTATTCCCCGAGGAACCAGCATCCCGGGCCTGAGAACCGCTGCCCGCACCAGCCTTCTTCTTCCCCGAATCCAACTACACAGCTCCCCCGATCTTCTTGACCCTTCCGGCCAAATCCTTGAACTGCTGCGACTTAGCGTGATGAAAAGGGTTAAGGAACGGAAGACCTGCACAAGGAACAACAATTTAGAAAGAAGATGTCAGAGCATAGACATACATCAAGAAAAAGAGTAAGGAAAAAACAACTAAAGTAAAACACTTACAACCAACATTATACAAGGTTTGGTTATCTAAAAAAGTGTCCCGGGTCCACCGGGCACCCAAAGCCACCACAAAATCATACATCTTCGCCAGGGCGTCTCCACCGAGCCTCTCGGTTGGGAACCTGTTATTTTTCAAAGCAGTTTTGTACACAGGCATAAACTCCAGGTCCCATCCCGGACGAAGATGAACTCCTGATGCCAACCCCGGAGCGAGTTCAACATAAACACAGGCGCACTCTTGGAATCAGGAGGAAACCCGCAACCATCTATGTTGAACGTGAACTCAAAAAGGGGAGGCAGGGTGGACTTCTTAATCTTAAAAAGGTAGTGGAAAAGCTTGAAGGTGGGAAGATACTTCTTTACATGACAACAGGCAAGAAACCAGGAAACCCACTTAACTGAATTCGGGGTCGGCTGAGTAAAAGGTATCATGTAGACATTACGGCACAGAGACTTGGTAAATTGGTGAAGGTTGGGCCTCATGCTACGGAGATGCTCTAAAGGGATAGCTACCCAACCACACGCAGGACGGTGATAAACCCTCTCATGAGGCTCAAGCCACCTCTACTCCATCCCATCCCCGAAATGAAAAACGACTTTCACTACATCATCTATCTGCTCAAAGGTATAGTTCGAAAGGTCGGGATGACGGGGGGCGGGAACATAACCCGTCCCGGGAGTGTTATAGAAAAGTTGATCCATGCGATCCCCGTCGTAAGGCTCTATCCCCCCGGGCCTGTAAGCGGCTTAAAGGTCCCTAAAATAATAGTCATCCGGAGGACTATTCTCTCGGGTCCGAACAAAATAGTGGTCTATATCTACCCAAGACCCGTCTCTTCTACCCAAAGTCTGCCCGGGGTTTAAAAGAAAAGTGGACAACTCCTCAAATACAGGCTGGCGACGGGGAGGCATGTTATCAGGTTCCGGGGAAGAATCACTAGAAGAGTTATCGGGCCATCCAAAGTGGGGATGGTCGGGCCTGTGCTTAAGGTTAGCTAATTGTTTTACTCTACCCCCCCCCCCCCCCCGAACCACGTAACCCCGGAGTCTATGCCATTTCGGGAAGAAAATAGGAAAATTAAAGAAAAACAGGAGGCTACTCAGAAACAGTTAACCTTCAAATCAAAATAATAAAATACACCATATAACCTATACATACGCGTATACACAACCACCAACATGCAAACATAAACCCATATTTTTTTCACAAATCAAAATCCCTTATGTCTCACATATACATAACAAAAAATAAACCCAGTTTTCTACAACGTCAATCGCTTTTATGCAAAACGAACTCAAAACTCTAAACAACGGACAACAACGATTCCACATTTAAACCTCCAAAACTCGACACAACAGAAGTAGACTGACTCAGATGATTATACACGCATGCATTCTAAAGACTCAGACTACAAGTACTCGATTAAACAATCACGAGAAAACAAAGAACGAAGAAAAGTTCGAAGACTTACAAGAAAGCAGGAGAAATAGGATGACTTCAAAGAAGAAAGCTCCCAAATTTGCCTTGAAGAAAGTTGCAGAGAGTTTTTGGTGTTTGTAATTGCGTAAAGAAAAAAGAAATGGCAGAGGAAGAGTATTTATAGGCACAAATGAAGTAGTAACCCACTCAACTGCCACACAATCGTGTCCGTCGGAGGAAGACACGTGGCGCGATCCTGAGCGTCCAAAAAGTAACCACCGCAGTTAATGATTACATCGCTGTAATTATTTAACAGGCGCGGCTTTGAGGAGAAAAAAGGGGGAAAACTGCAACGTTTTGTACATATACATACACGTAAATATATATTCCAACAGGAAGCTCAACCGCCACCTGACGCTCCGGAGAAAACGCCAAAATGCTATGCACCTGTCGCATCTGCACACAGTAGCCCAATCAAGAGGCCTACCCAAACACAACCCCGGGGACTTGTATCCAACAAAACCCCGGGGTTAGGGGCCACAAATCAAAGGAAAAATGACAATTTTTCTCCAAGTGACAAAAACCAGAGGCCTACCCAAACACAACCCCGGGGACCTGTATCCAACAATACCCCGAGGTTAGGGGACACAAATCAAAGGAAAAATGACAATTTTTTTTCAAGTGACAAAAACCAGAGGCCTACCCAAACACATCCATGGGGACTTGTATCCAACAACACCCCGGGTTTAGGGGCCACAAATCAAAGGAAAAATGACAAATTTTTTCCAAGTGACAAAAACCAAAAACCTACCCAAACACAACCCCGGGGACTTGCATCCAACAGCACCCCAGGGCTAGGGGCCACAAAATCAAAGGAAAATGCAAGATTTTTTCTGAATCACGCAACTCGTAACTCGCTCCCCGAAAGAGAAGACTATTCCCCCATCCGAGAAAACCCGCATAGGGGAGTGGGATGCAAATGATAGGCCATGAATTAATCAAGCCCAAACAAAGAAGTAAAGGCCCAGAAAGAAACCACCCCAGGCCCAAGGTGGGGTGGTCCCCTGTGCCATGTGGCGTAGGACAAAAATGTCAACTGTCTCATGTTACCCGAAATGGAATAATTGCATCCCAACCGTCCATATGTAAAGATCCCAAGGCTACACTGATGGAGAAAGGACACCTGACCACACAGTCCATCTAAGCCGTCCACACACTCACCAACCAAGAATGATCAAAGGCTAGGATGAAGAGGTACAAACCCCAAAACCCTAAATCTCTGGACCTATAAAAGGCCCCAAAAAGAGGGTTTTAGGGGTTGAAAAATATTTGACTGCTACACACTCATACACACACCACTATACATATTTTAAATAGCTCCCTCTTCCCTCTTCTTCTTCTACAAGAAACCCTATTTCTTATTCTCACACCGGAGTTGCCGCGGGAAACAACCCCCCTCCGGTTCTGTTTTACAGAGTCCCCTACCTAGCAGGGTAATCTCACTCCGGCTGCCACGTGGACAGGGCTCTCACAGACGTGAGAGAGGAGAAGACCCGGGAAGAAACAGAGTTATTGGCATAATTGTCTTCGTTGAACTCCATTGCTTTACGGTAAATCATGCTTAGCGAAACAACTCAAGTGATGCCTTCTTATGGAATTACTAGCTTTATGTCTGTGCGATACACGAGATGATTATAAAAAAATTGATGTCAATAATTATTCTTTACTTTACTACATTTTAATACAAACATTTCATTCCTTAAATTTGTATATTTCTGAAGTTTTTTATACTTATATATTTAGTTATTATTACATTTTTATATTTCATCATGACAACTTCTGTATAATATATTATTATTTTTAAAAAATATTACGCCTTTTAAAGTGGTTACTAATTCGTACAACTGTATTTCATAATTATGCATAATTATTCTTTTATTTTATTCCAATATTTTAACATTTTGATAACATGTAATATATATTTGTACATTTTATTTTTAAATGATGTATTTTTCAAAATAATTTAATTTTTCAAACTTGTTCATTTAGTTGTTATTATATTTTTTTATTTGATCGTGACACATAATTAAAGGAGTTAAATAAAAAAATGAAAAGCAGTTTGTACTTACTATTTTTTCAAGTGTATTTTTAATAATATCTTTTAATTTTTTAGTTTTTGTAATAACATTTAAAAAGCATACTTTACAATCTATTATCAGGGTATTTTTTTCATTTTATTAAATTTGTATTTTATTTAAATTGTATCAGTTCTGTATAATTATTATATTTCTGTTCAAAATTTATTATTTGTAGAATTTGTGACATTCATAACTAAACATATATTAAATGTTTTCATTATTTAATAATATAAAAAGTTAACTTTACACATGTGCCATGTAATGAAAATATATAACTAATTTTTTACATCAAAATTATTTTTTTGACAAAATAAGTTGGCTTATTTACTTTTTGATATGAATACTTTTTACCAAATATATTATTATTATTTTTATTCTAATAACTTTATTTATATGATGATGATGATATTAATAACTTGCTAATCATAAATTTCTATGTACATATTATAGTTTATACATAATAGCAACATACTCTCAGAAGAAAATATGGGTGACGTGTGACGATGGATAATGATATGATATTTTAGTGATTAATTATTAATTATAATATTAATAATGATCACTAAATCTTAATTAATATCATAGTCTCGACGATCAAACTATAACCATTTTTTATATAAGATTTTTTTTGGCAAAAATAGGTGGTGTATTTACTTTTTAATATCAATATCTTTTATCAAAAATATTATTATTTTTGTTATTCAAATAATTTTGTTTTACATGATGATGAAAATATTAATTACTTACTAACCATAAATTTCTTTATACATACTATAGTCTATATATCTATATTATAATATAATAACCGTAATGTGATATGGTTTGGTTCAACGATTATTCTCCTATTTTAATTATTACAAATAAAAATAAATAGTGTTATGCAAATGCTAAAATACTAAATTGATATATTACCTAGTCTCATTATCCGACAAATCAACTGGGTTGTATAACCGTTATGTTCATCTCATACTTTCCCTGAACAGTCAATTCTTTTCTGTCTATACATTCACCCGTGGCCAAAGATTGAATCATACTCGTATATTCATTGTACCATTTTTTTTTGATTTTCTTCTGGTGGTTACCAAATATTTTCTTTCGATTCAATCATCATTTTTTAACACAACATTAAATTTTTACACACATACTGATCTTAGGAAAACTATCATAAAAATGTTCTTTACTTTCATTTATGATAACCTATAGAATAAGTTTTGAATTGCTTGAGATTCTTGGGTTTATTATCCACAGTTTTTATCATTTTTGAAGAGATTTTGATTTACTTAATACTTGTTGAAGTCATTTTGAAAAAAAAAATTGTTTTAGTAGGTGTCCAAGTTTATTTTTTAAAGGGGGCCGGTCTACAACAAACGTTTGTTGTAGACCGGTATATAACAAACACATTGGCAGCCGTTGGATCGGAGATTGAATGGCTGAGATTAAAGGCGGACCGCGGAAATTTTCAGCGGTCCGGGGTAATTACGAAAATACCCCTAACCACGGACCGCGGAAAATTTCAGCGGTTTGTGGCATTTTTTGTTTGCCTTATCCCTAGCAAACACAAACTCTCTCAAACAGATATACAAACACAGCAGCAGCCGCGCAGAAGCAGAGAAGCAGAAGCAGCACAGCCAAAAACCTAACACAACCTAACACAGTGAGCCAAAATCATTCCTCTTTCTCGTAATTAAGGTATATAATCGATTCTTTTATGTTATTTACAGTTTTATTGATATAAATTTATGTTTGTTTATTTATTGTAGATATGATTTTGTGTATGTAATTCGAATTTTTAGTGTGATTAAATTTGATTTTTGAGAAATTCTAGGGTTCATAATTTGGAATTGAAAAATATTAGTTTTTTAGGATTTACTTAATTAAAATTTAATTTTGATTAGTTAAATTCATTTTTTAGGATATATTTAATGAAGAATTAATTTCGAATTAGTGGTTTAATTAATGGTTAAAATCGAATTTAATTAGTGAATTACGTTTATAAATTTGGTAAAATCGAATTTGCATAATTTGGTAAAATCGAAATTTTTTGAATTAATTTAGTTAATTTCGAATTTAATGAAAAAATAGTGTGAAATTAGGGTTTAGTTTAATTTTTTTGAATTAATTTATTTAATTTCGAATTTAATGAAAAAATAGTGTGAAATTAGGGTTTAGTTAATTTATTTTTTTAATTTTTAGTCATTTCGAATTTAATAAAAATTAGTGTGAAATTAGGGTTTAGTTAATTTTTTTTGAATTAATTTAGTTAATTTCAAATTTTATTTAGTTAATTTCAAATTTGGTAAAATTAGTGTTAAATTCTAAATAAATTAAGAATTTATAATTTATGAAATTAAGGTTAATTTAGGTGATTATATGTGGTAATTGTTTTAATTGTGTACGTGGTGTTTTAATTGTGGTGATTGATGAATTATGTTGACAATATTTTCAGGTATGGATAATTTTGGTGATTTCGGGAATATGTTGCCGGGTCCTAACGCGCATAATATTATTTGGGACAATCGGTATCACGTCAGTGAGGATGTTTGGGATGGTGCAGGGAGAGATGAGTTGCAGAGCTATTCGGGGAACAAGTCATTGCACTTGTGGAAGTTAAGGAGACCACAGCGGGAATTGCTACACATGCTTGGGTTTGGGATTTTTGCAGACCCTGCTGTTGTCTTGACTACTGACACTCGGTTGATATCTGCTTTGGTGGAGCGTTGGAGACCTGAGACCAACACTTTTTTCATGAGGCAGGGCGAGATGACTGTTACATTGGAGGATGTGGGGTTTATTTTAGGGGTGCCAGTTCAGGGGGATGCGCTGACTTGTGGGGTGATAGAGAACAAGGCGACGTATTTTGCTAATAATTGGTTTGAGCCTTTGACCGAGGAGGAGGTGAAGGAGGCTTTGTATCGGAATAACATCAAGCTGGGGTGGTTGTTTGAGAGATATGGTGCACAGAAGCCTGAGAAGAACAATATGAGGGCCACGGTTGTACATACCAAGGCATATCTGCTATTCATTATGGGTTGTATCCTCTTCCCCAGCATCAACCGCTCTTTTGTTCATGTTCGGTATATGCACCCGTTGATTAATATGCGGGAGATTCCTTATTATGCTTGGGGTGCAGCTGTGTTAGCTCATATATACCGGGGTTTGGAGATTGCTGCAAGGAAGGGCAGCAAGAGCATTGCTTGTTGTGTCTGGGTGTTACAGGTTTGGTCTTACGAGAGATTTCCTCGTATTGGCGTGCCTTTACGATCTCCCGGTCAGGAGGATTATCCGGTTGCTGAGGGATGGGCCTATGCTAGTGATACTCATGTCGGGGTTTCGAAGAAGCGCAGGATGTCAGGCCCTCACCACAGCTTACCGTTCTATAGGGGTGAGTTTGATGGTGTTGCTGGTGATGAGGTGGTCTGGAGGTCGTATGCTAGGTTTGAGGATGTTATGGACAGCGAGATGATACAGGCACAGTTAGCTGGGTGCGGTCGAGTTCCCCCTGTATGTTACGACGTGGTCGAGTGGCAGCATCCGGACAGGGTGTCGATACAGTTTGGTTCTAGTCCCCAGATTCCACGGGCACCGGTGAACATGGTTGGTTACAGGGGGGCTAAGGATGCCACGTTTGCAGGGGAGGATTGGCTGGTGCGGTGGTTTATTGATATTGGCAAATGGGCCAGGTTTTGTTCAGATTTGGATGGCCTTGTTGATGACTCGGTAGACATAGCTTCGGAGGTTGATTACATGGCGTGGTATGCTGATATATCTCGTATGCGCATAGGGAAGCCCGATCCACAGCCTCAGCAGCAGTACAAGACGAGGGAGTTGTATGATAGTCTCGAGGGCTATGAAGTTGTAAGTGTTTTACAAATATGCATATTTCATATTACACCCCCACACACTACACAATTTGCATTCACACGTATTTCATCTTGATGATATGATATCCTTGTGGAATTAATGAAAAAATGTTTGCTTGTTTTTGTTTGTAGATGGTTGCCGGGCTTAATATGTTGAAGTAGCTGGATGTTAGGGTTCCTCCTGAGTTTGTGGAGGAGTTTGGGAGGATTTCTGCTACCTTCCTCACACCATTCTCTCGGTTGATGAAGAAGATCAAAGGACCCGCCTACAGACCTCCCACATTTCAGAACATAAAATCAGATTTCATTGCACCTTTGGCTGACGACTTTGACATTCCAGCCATTCCTGCCCAGGATGTCGTTGACATGACACAGCCATCCCAGCATGTGTCTCAGCCACCCCAGGCTATTGCCTCATCTAGTAGGCCCGCGAAGCTTGCATCCCGCAGGATGAAAGAGGAGAAGTGGAGTATCACTAAGAGTCTCAGCATGACAAAGAAGAATGCTATATATTCAGATCGGGGATGGGGCTTCGGGATGGGGCCGAGGAATCCCGGTGGTGTTAGTGTTCAGGACTATCACGTCCATGCATCAGCTATGCAGAGTCTGGCTCCAGGAACATGGGTTGATGACAGGATCATATACACTTATATGGTATTGTTCATTGTCTAATATATTTTAGTTTTTGCATTTATTTTACTTGTTGCATTAATTTTACTTGTTGCATTTATTTTACTTGTTGCATTCATATATACTTGCAGGGATTGCTAAGGACTCGGGAGGAGGAGATTCACACTGGAGGTATATGGGAGAGGAAACCCGTCTATTATTTCATGGATCCCTACTTCATGGTTCTTGGGAAAGGACATGTGAAGAAAATCAGAAAAGCATCGAGGGTCGGTGGAGATACATTGCAGAGGGCATGGAATAAAGCATTACGTAGCTCTACCGGGTTTTCCAGTGCTACTGTTGATCCTTCCGTTCTCGAGGTGGACTACATATTCATCCCATGTTGTGTTGGAGATGTGCATTGGGTTTTGTTCATGTTCGGTACTAGACGATTTGAAGGTCTTATCATAGATTCAATGAATGACGAGCCGGATTATCGTGAGGATATACGAGTGGTGGTATGTTCCTCTACTATTACTGTCTTCTATATAGTCCTTACCAATTGTATATTATATTCATTCTCGGATCATAATTTCATTGCAGTCATGGTTGTTGCCGAGGCTATTGCATATGGTACACCCAGTCGAGGGGCTTGACCCTACTTCAGCCGAGGTCCTAGCTCTACCGTCCAGGCCAAAGCAACGAAACTCTAATGATTGTGGTGTTTATGTGATGAAGTACATGGACTACTTCACACAAGGATATGACTTAGCTGAGGTATCGAATTGGTCGCAGGAGGAGGTGGATACCTTTAGGTATAGGATAGCTAGGGAGCTTCAGCTAGGGAAGGCAAGGGGGATTCCCGGGATTCGTATGCGTAGGCGTCACGAAGCTTCGTAGTTGAATTTCATTTGATTTTAGGTTGTCGGATTATGTAGTTGGATTTCGTTTCATTTTAGGTTGTCGGATTATGTAGTTGCATTTCTTTTGATTTTATATTGTCGGTTTACGTACTTGGATATCATTTGATTTTATATTGTCGGTTTTATTTGATTTTATTTTGGTGGATTTTGTGGATTTTGGATTGTTTTGGATTTTGGAGGATTATTTTGGTGAATTATGCTTGATTTCGGGGGATTATAGGTGTGTGTGATTTTTGTTGCCAATTTTGGTGAATTTGGTGGATTATAGGTGGTAAATTATGTTGGATTTTGTTGGCAATTTTTGTGGATTATAGGTGGTGAATTTCTGTATACAGTCTGCATTACAAAAAAATTCCTGCCCAGCCGCGGAAATTTTCCGCGGTCCCTCTTTAGCCCAACCGCGGAAAATTTCCGCGGTCCGTCCCTTTGGTTTAGTTCCAGCAAACTGATCAGAAAAACAGAGCAGAAACAGAGGCATGCATGCAAACCTTCTGTTGAAATTGCTTATTTTTTGGAAGTTAGTCCTAAACTAACTTCCACTGATCCAAACCACTCTCAAAAGTCTTAAAATATGGTAATGAGAGTGATTATGAAAAAAAAATCATTTTTTACGTTAAATTGAAAATTCCTCAAAAAAGTCAACAAAAGTCAACGCTTGTCCAAATATTGAAAAAAACCTTTCAACACATTTCATAATAATTTGTAATGTATAGTTCGACTTGTAAATTTTACTTTTCAATCTCAAATTTTTAGGTACACTTTCAATCTCAAATTTCATACTTTAATTCATTGAAAATTCATATAAATTCATATAAAATTCAATGAAAATACATAGATTCGAATGAAAATTACACGATCAATACAGTCCACTAAATTTTATGAAATATATTGGTCCTAACCAAAAATACCTAGTATATTAGAAAGACCACCGGATAACCGGTGTTGAGCAACTCCTTGCGTAGTATCCATGAAGCATGCAATAAGGTAGAGAACAAGTACACAACCATCACGGATATGGCCTTCCGTAAGTTTCCAAAGGTAAGGGTTGGAGTCGTTCCAAATGGTAACGGGAATCGTATTCGAGCCATCGTAGAGACGAAATCTTGCAAAACATGTCCCGCGTTCCCTCTCCGTCCCTCCCGTTAGGTGTGAAATCCAACCCTTCACATATTCGATGCGTATTTGGTCCATATTACAACCCTCACGAGGCCTCAAGTTTACAATATCGGCAATCCGATCACATTTAACAAGCTTACCGCCATTCCATCCGGATTTTTTCCATTTTCCATCGGGCGTGTTGTTGCCCAAATTCAAGATCGGAAGGAAGTACGGATCCGGATGAGAGTTCACCAATCTCCATGGTTCAGTACCCTCCATCCAATTGCATGCCTCGATCCAATTTTTGGCCCTATAAGCCTCCTCATCGGGTGGGTACAAGTCCGTTTCCTCTTCCTCCACATGGGGCGACTCGTCATTGTCCACAAGGGGCATCAACTCGGCACATGCATCTTCCATCTCACTAAAGGTTGGTGAGACCACATCTTCCTCGTCATTGTCCTCATACCACGAGTCGCTTGGTAGGGAGTCCGAGAATGTGTTGCTAACGTGGGAAACCGAATCACAACTATGATCAGAGTTGTTCTCACCACTATACTCGCTAGTCATGTTACCTATCACAATAAAACACAATTATATGACAATAATTGGCAATTATATGACAATAAAACATAACAAAAAAGAAAGCAATATTAAACACTTAAAATTCAAATCCATTTAAAGATTACAACATTCGGTTACAAAATAGTACACTACTAATTATATTGCGATTCTTGAACATTTTTAAGATCTTCTAGTCTACTAGCACACTTCCTTTTATCATGGCCTTCCATTTGACAATAAGTGCACCTTCTTGGCGGCTTCTCCTTTTTACCAATCGATTCTATTGGACTTTTGAAACGAACGTCCTTCTTCCTCCCTTTAGTTTGGGACATCATAGGGTCAAGAATTGTTTTTTCATGAGCACTTGTATTTCGAGCTTGCGAATTGCTTTCGTAAGATTTAATTCCATCAACGCTCATTTTTTCGAGAATTGGTATTTCTCGATTCATCACTCCAACGGCATAATCATACCGTTCCTTGGATGCAATGCTACTTTGACAAAAACTCATGGTTAACATTGTCATGCTATTAAATCGATCGGTTGAGGTCATCTCATGACTTTGTCCAACATCCAAATTGTAAGGTAACACACCATCAACTCTATTGGCATGTATTGTCCACCTCCGGTTTATGTAATACGGGGGAATTTCCGAAACCCGTTTCTTAGTGAAGACCGCCAATAGGTGTCTACAAGGTAGCCCCGAATGTTCAAGCATTCTACACGTACACATTCCCAAAGAGCTTGCTTTCTCGAATGCCACAAAATAAACATTTCTTCTCGTAGGCTCGGACATGGGCCTATAACAACTATAGTACGTATAAACATCCCCCATTCTATCCCCTTCTTCACTAGCTCGTCGGTCTTTTTCAACAAAGTATTTTGAAGACTCAACCAATTCATCTTGAAATCTTCTAAACATTTCCTTAGTGTAGATACAAGAAGCATGATACTCCAATGTGGTATGCAATTTCATGGGACGTTTTAGATTAATGGTGACATAATCTTCTTCCTTCTCCCTCATGAATTGCCTTGCCAATGCTTTTTGGGCATTTTCAATGAATTCCTTCAAACCCGTTGCCGAACTCACATACTTATCAAAGAAAGAATTCATCCCCTCACTCCTCGATGTACTATTTTGAAACGCCGAAAATTTGTTTCTAGTATATGCAGGAATCCACTTGTGCTTCAACTCATATAACCCCTTTAACCATTTATGATCTTGCAAGTGATACTTTTCCACAAACGACGCCCATCTAGCTTCAAAAACACATTCGGTGAGAGATTTATAAATGCAATTGTTGAAGTCCGTCTTGAATTCCGGAAAAGCCGAATAATAATGAGCTAATTTCTCCGGGAATTTTTGACTAATGTGCCAAGAACACAATAAATGAGTAGTATTCGGGAGTACAACCGCAATAGCGCTTGCCATGGCTTGATCTTGATCCGTGATTATAGTCAATGGAGGATTATTCCCCACACCTTCAAGCCAAGTACGAAGAATCCACTCAAAAGTCGACGCGTGTTCATACCGCATCAATGCAAACCCGAAAATTACCGATTGATAATGATGATTGACTCCGGTAAATGGGACAAATGGCATTGCATACCTATTTGTCCGATAAGTGGTATCAAAAGCCATAACATCGCCAAAATTTTGGTAAGCCATTATACATCTCGGATCAATCCATACTAGACACTTCAAGCGATTCTCTTCATCGACTTCGGTCCTAATAAAATATTTAGAACCACTTTCTTCATTCAACCTATGCAACAAGTCCAACCCCGCTTGGGCGTCACTAATCTCAAACCTTTTCTTCCTCTCGTCTCTTAACACATTCCTAACATGTTGAACATTGAAACCAACTTTGTCATTACCTCCATGAATGTTACCAATCACATTCATCACTTGACAATTACGAACCCCCGAACCATAAAGCGTTTTTATCAAACTGCGGGTCGCGATGTTGACATGTCTTTCTCGTTGTACCAAATTCATCTTACTAGGGGAAACAAGACCGTGGTTGTGTACCAATTCAAGGCTAGTTACCTCCCAGTGACGTTTTTTCTTTTGATAATTGACATACATCCTCACCTTGCACTCGCTTTTAGGAAGAACCTCTCTACGCCGTTTATTTTGACTACTCTCGGCGACGACACTTTTTTCATAAAGCCTACAAACATATAAACGACCATATATCTCGTTGTCTTTATTACGATGACTAGCTTGAATTTTAATAGCAAATCCATTTCGTAAAGCATAAGCCCTAAAAAAATGACCGGCCTCATCCACACTTTGAAAAATTTGATTCAAATATGGAACTCCCCCCCCCCATCAACATTTTCATACAAATTTGCATCCTCTACATTATCATCTTCATCCTCACCCTCAACATTATCACTATCATTTTCAACCTCATTTCCATCACTTTCATCTTCAACATCAACCAAATCGTCATCTAAATTAATAAATTCCTCATTTCTATCTACAAAATCATCATCTTGAACATATACAGGGGTTTTAGGTTCTTCACTACTATTTAAACTATCAAGATGTAAACTACAATCAATAGCCTCTTTTTTTTCATTTTGACGTTTATGACGAAACATACGAGCAAATAATTTATCCGCCATGAAAATGTGAAATTTAAGACAAGAAATATACCTTGAATTGACAAAACAACTTGAATTTCTTGATGAAAATGCCCCAAAATCGCCTAAAATGTAAACTTGGAGAGAGTAGAATTTTTCTTGAAATTTTTGGTGTTTTTTGTGGTGAAATGAGGTGTTGTTGGGATGTTGGGGATAAGGGGACAGCACCCAACCGCGGAAATTTTCCGCGGTCCGTCCAGACCAACCGCGGAAAATTTCAGCGGTCCGGATGCCATATCACCCGTTAATCCCCCATCCAACGGCTGATAAATTGTTTGTCAACAAACTTTAAACAGCAAACGGTTGCTAAAGACCTGTCACTTTTTTTATATATTCAAAGTAGTTATCTTTTTCCCCCACGGTAATATGTATGTCTAGTGTATTTTAAATAAATAAGTCCTACGTGAATAATGTCATAGTTTCAGATTTATTTCGACCTAAACTTTTTAAACTATGTTATCAAAATTTAATTTTCAATTAAAATTTTTACACTTTTTATATATTGTGCACATGCACACATAAGTCGGGGTATTTCGGGGATCTAATCTCTTCATTTTTATGAATGAGGGGAAGGCTGCGTATATATTATCCTCCTTAGACCCCGCCGAAAGCGGGATATACGGGATATGTTTGGTTCGATTACTTAGTCTTCTTATTCCTCTAAACAACCAAAACCTATCGTACTAAACTACGATTACACCTCCTTCCTAATTTTTTTATTATTTATATATAAATCTAAAAATATTATATATATATAAATATATTAAAATTAATATATAAATTAGATAAATAAAATTTAAAATTTATTTAATTATTAACGGAACCCGTGTATCACACGGGATTTAAGTTAGTATATAATAATAACAGACTCTGAGTATATATGTGTTGTGTAATGCTGGATAATGATATAATATTTTATTAATTTATTATTAATTATCATATCACAAATCCCTAATTACAACATTAGCCCTAACGACTGGATCATATCATTTTATCTTATTTACTCGATATAATTACAACATTAGCCCTAACGACAAGATCATACCATTTTATCTCCTTTACTCCAATTATATAGAGGATATAATATCTTTAGTGATTGACCGATTGTTGCACTCTTGTAAATAATTCAAGATCATCTCAGTTTTATTTCATTTATTAGACGATTATTGAATGTAAAATTTAAAATCACACCTAGTTTATTTTATTGGACGATTAGTTTTCTTGTTTTGATAATCAATAAAATATCATTGCTTTGATTTCAGAAATATTAGGTTAAACCTAGTAAAATTTTATTAAAATTAGAATAATTAACTAATCATTATGGTCAATATAGTTTGATGACATGAGATCGGCAAATTAAGAAAATCTTTGATATAATATGATTTGTTCTAAAATGTAAGAGTATCTTCTAATTGTTCATAAAATAATTTATAATTTTCTGATTGGTTAAGTTCATACATATGATTTTTTTCTCGGGTGATAAACCTTGAATGTATCTTAAAAGATAGATATTTTGCTAAAAATAGGTTTTTTTTACAAAAATGCGACTTGTACAAGTTTTAATTTGTAAAAATATTTTTTTTATTTTTTTTTTGCATAAATACGATTTTGCAACCCATTACAATAAGATCCAATCTCAAATGTAATGAATTTTTTTATTACTTTTTTAGAAAACGTAAAAAAAAGTTGTATATATAGTTGTTTTTGTTTGCAAATTTTACAATTATTTTCAAAAAATCGAAAAATTGCGAACAAATTTAGGAAAAAATAGTATTTTTAAAATTTTACAAAAAGAAATCATAGTTTTTTACTAAATTAGTAGATAAAAGAAATCATAGTTATTAATTTATTACTTCCTCCGTCCCATTGGTATGTTTACGTTACTATTCAGCACGCATTTCGAGTCTTATATAAAGTATAATTTCATAAATTTTTTTTTTTGAATAAAAATTTTTTATTTAAACTTTTATTCAATTTTTTTTTTTAAAAAAAGATTATGAAACTATATTTAATAGATTTCTCCAAATATTTGTAACGTAAACATCCGGTGGGCCGCAGGGTATATGAATTTAATTAAAATTATATTTTTGTTTAACCGAGTAAAAGGTGCATTCGAATTATTATTACTGCCTAGCAAACAGTGCTCTTGGCGTAGGTGGACTTACTGTACGGTATATAATAAACAAGATATTGCCTGCCTATATATCTATACGCGTTCAAAGACTTTCCTCACTGGAATAACTAATCAATCGAGAGAGATCTCGACAGAGAGAAAGAGAGAGGGATGGGGAATGCGTTTTGTTTATTCTGCGGGTGCATAGGGCAATCAAACGTAGGCATAGTAGAAAAGTGGGGACGCTTCGAGAAATTGGCTCAACCTGGTTTTAGTTATTTCAATCCTTTCGCCGGAGAGTGCATCGCCGGCATTCTTTCCACCAGAATTCAGTCCCTCGACGTCAAAATCGAGACCAAAACCAAGGTATTCTCTCTCTCTCTCTCTCTCTCTCTCTCTCTCTCCCCCCCCCTCTCTCTCTATATATCCTTTGTGTTCTCTCTCTCTCCCCCCCTCTCTATATATATCCTTTGTGTATTCTATTTGTAATTTATATGATCCTTGTTTGTTCTCTATAGTAATCTGTTCAATAACTGTTTGGATGTGTAATTGATTGGATGATTGTTAAAACTGTGTAGATTCTTGGGTGTTTGGTATTGAATATACTGATGGTTGATTGGGCATAACTGATTGTTGTTCTTTGCTGTTATTTATGATAATTTTTGTTTTTAGGATTTGCAGTATATATATACATGGTTATTAATATTCGATAAGATCAAAGACAGACAGCGCCATTTTTTGCTGTATTCTGATAAATATCTATATATATCCATTAAAATCTACTGAACATCTACTCGAGTAAGTGCTATTATAGTTCGGTGTGAGAATATTCTATAAAAGTCTGAATAATTTAGTGCGAGTCCTTGGAGCGAGTTTTAAGATTGAACTAAATTGATGTAACTAATTTTCAGTTAGCAGAGAATCATATTTTTATGCATTGAATATGATTGTAAGAAATTTTCAAGTTGTTTAGTCTAACTTAGGCTGATGAACTTTCAATTATTCATCATTATATTATTCGTTAATAAACATGCATTATCAGGACAATAGGGATAAACATGTATGTGTATGTGTGATTCCAATATAGCATTACATAATTTTTTTGCTTCATTTAGAAATTCTTATCCGTCCAAGTGTCCTTCTAAAACACAATGTTTAAGATGTCAGTGAGCTTCCAAGTTCCAAGTATTCCTTAATCCTTGGTGTTTTGTGCCTGAAGATGGTAATACATGGCTGGTGATAATATCTTTTGACCCAATGTGTGTGTCCGTGTTAACAAATTAGTGAACCACTTTTGTCCAATTGTTTTTATGAAAATATTAGCAATGAGTTATATTTTCTGTATGGAAATTTTAATATCCCGGTTTGCTCAAAAAAGGCAAAAGCTAAACTTGCTGATTTGTGGCTGCCATCGCATATTTTTTTTGTAAAAAAAGAATATTTAAGTATGCTGATAGGGTCATTTAGGTGCATCGCGTCTTTTTAAACTCTCAGAGACTTGGGGTAGCTATTGGGGGAAGTTATATACTGATTGAGATATAAATCATATGATCTTTATTTCTTTATTTATTATGATCCCCTTGTGAGGTGTCCTCACCACACTTGGTAAGATTTATCCCCTGGAATTCCCCTAGGTGTGGCTTGCTTTCATTTGGCTTTTTGACCCTGTTTTATCTAATAACGGAAACTACTAAAAAAAAGCCGCTTTAAAAAATTATTGAACTTGAAACCTTGTATCTTATTCTTAGAAAGCTCTGTGGGACCAAGCCCCCATATACTTGGCAAAGGTGTCGATTTCTCACTTATAGTTGCATAACTTTGTTTAAATTATCTTCTCTCTTGGTACCTCTGATCTTCTTTAGGTCCGAATTTCATTATTTATATTCTTGTATGAACAATGATGAAGTTCCATTTTGTAGGACAATGTTTTTGTGCAAATGATTTGCTCGATTCAGTATCGAGTTGTAAAAGAGAATGCAGATGATGCCTTCTATGAGCTGCAAAATCCCAAGGAGCAGATTCAGGCTTATGTTTTTGATGGTAAATTACTTGCGGCAGTTTTGTCTTATTATTGCAATCTGTGGATATATGAATTGTCTTGACATGTGTCTGTCTCTGCGCCCGTGAAAATTCTCTCTATACAATAGAACTATTTCAGGGTAGCTGTTTTTTAAGAATATATGACATAACAATACTACATTCTTATCAAACTTGACATGTTGGGATGTTTTTAATTATATAAATTGAAACCTTTTGAGGTAAAAAATGTTAGTTTTAAATGGGAATTTTGTGGAGTGGGTATATTTATATATTAAGTGTTTCTTTTTCTGTATTTAATACCTTTTGTTCTTTAAGTGGTACGAGCTCAAGTCCCCAGAATGACATTGGATGAGCTTTTTGAGCAGAAGGGTGATGTTGCTAAAGCAGTCTTGGAGGAACTTGAGAAGGTACTCACTTTACTGCTTTGTATTTTTTGTCTTCCGTTTAATGTTATGGAACACTCTTTTGACTTCTTTTTTTTAATGACATACAATATGATGTGTACATTACCTGTAGACCTGTAGCTTATACCAGTCTTGCACCTTTTCCGTGATGGTATTTCTTTTATTGTTTGATGAAAAAACATGGCGAATAGTTTTATAAGAATTTTTAGCAAGAAAAATTATAAAATGAATTATCAGACTTTTGAGGCAACTTATTTCATATGATCACCTAGGCAACACACCATTTTTGGACTACTACTATATGACCTATCAGAAGCTTCTTCTCGAGGATATTAATGTTGAGCCTGTCGGCCAAAGTACAAGGCACGTGCAAACTTAATTTTATTAGCATCCATGTTATATTATCCGTTCTTTGCATCAGTCTCCTGCTGCCTTCAAGATTGTTAGCTGGAATTTTTTTTATCCAAACTGTGAACCTCCAACACAAAGTGATGATTTCATTTATCAGGTCATGGGAGAGTATGGTTACAATATTGAGCACATACTGATGGTTGATATCATTCCTGACCCCTCTGTGCGTCGAGCAATGAATGAGATCAATGCAGGTAATGTTTACCTGTAGTATACTATATGCTATTGCTCATGTACTTAAAATTTTTTAAACATAATATTCAAGATTTCTTAAGCACAGCCTTGCATGTATTAAAAGAATGAGATGATATACATGCCATGTTTGTTTCGTAGGATTGTAATCCCTGGATAATAATCAGGGGATAACTAATCCCATCAAAATTAGTCCTATGGATTAAATAGTCATATCCTATGTTTGTTTGGAAGGATTAAGTGTAGGATTGGACTATAATCCTTTAAAATTTTATCATATGTTTGTTTTGAGGGATAATCCCTGAGACTGTAATATAGTCCTTTAAATTTTCCAATCCTATCTTTGTTTCATATGGTATTACAATGAGGGGATTATAATCATTTAAAAAAAAGACTTATAAAAGGGGATAAAATAATACCTCTTCCCACCAAATATTAGAGGGGATTATAGTCATATCCTTTACTCCAACGAAACAAACAGGGGAGAGGATAATTTAAAGGATTATAATCCTTGGATAACCCTTCACTAATTTTTTACAAAACAAACATGAGATTGGAAATTTTAAAGGATTACAATCCTATCCCCTGCTTAATCCCATGAAACAAACATGGCCAGATTATAGAATCTTTTTTCCTTGTGTCATCGTAGCATTTCCAGTTGACATGTGTAAGACTAGTTTGTACTCATTTTTGATACATAATAGTTGCTGAGATAGGCGGGGAATATTTTGTTATCATGTGATATTTACACTATTAATCTACAGCGCAAAGGATGCAGCTTGCTAGTGTTTACAAGGGGGAAGCAGAGAAGGTGCTCCAAATTAAAAGGGCGGAAGCGGAGGCGGAGTCCAAGTACCTAGGTGGTGTTGGTGTTGCAAGGCAGAGACAGGCTATAACAGATGGGTTGAGAGAGAACATATTAAACTTCTCTGGCAAGGTTGAGGGGACCTCTGCTAAGGAGGTCATGGATCTTATAATGATCACTCAGTACTTCGACACAATTAAAGACTTCGGAAATTCGTCAAAGAATACCACTGTTTTCCTACCGCATGGTCCAGGTCATGTCAGGGATATCAGTGATCAGATTCGCAATGGTCTGATGGAAGCAGAAAGTGCTCGTGTAAATGACAATTGATAAGTTGGCGTTTACAGAAACAAATACCAGTACAGTATAGACTTCACCCCAGTCAGAAGACCTATCTTACCTCTGTTTTATTTTGGACACGGTTGTAATATATTTGATAATTTGAGAGTTGTGCATTTAAGTTGTTTTTTAAAAAACCAAGTGACATAAGAGTATCATTACATTTTACATATGTATTTGTTTTGGGTATTTAGGTCAACCATTTAAAATGTGCTATTGTAAGTATGTAGAAGTTCAGAAAACAGTTACACTGTATTTATTTATACGATGCAAACCCGGAGAAATATGGCGTGGTTCATCTTCTTCATCCGCTTCCATCATCATTAGTTCTTCGTACTCATTCTCAGTAAAAACTCCAAAATTTCCAAATGTCTCTCACCCTTTCAAACATCCTCCTACACATGACCAGCCCTTGTCCTATTAGCAGCACCATCTTGAGCAAGATACCTAGCCAAATATGTATATGGTGTTGTATGGAGCTGGGAGGCAGAGGATGGGGCAGCGCCAGTATTGATTAGCAAGGCGGGGTGGGGAAGAAGGAAAGTCGCCGTGATGCTTAGAGCAAGTCCCCTGTCTTAATAGGTTCCTTATAAATATTATAAAATATTAACTTTTAGTGATTTAATACATTATTTTGAATTTAAACTTTAACAATATTTATAATCTTCATTTCTTATTATTACCAAGAATGTTGAAGTGCAATTTTATGTCATATTTCTTATACTTGTACTTGTTAGAATAGCTCTTATATTAATGCAATCTTTATTTAACAAAAAAAAGTGTTACCAACACACGTTAGAAACAGACGAGGATCAAAGGCCTACGAAATGTATTTTCTTTTAAATAAATTATCAAATATACTATTTTTTATAAGTTTATTTGTCATTTTATTATTTTTTGGAAATCTTAAAAATTCGGATTACAACAAAAATTAACCACGTCTCAACTTCTTTTTAGGTTTTCTAAAAAATGAGTGATTTTTTTTATTGCATTTGAGTTTGTATCGGGTTGCATTTGAAATTTGCATTTGATTGTATCGGATTTCAAAATCGTATTTTTGTAAAAATTAAATAAAAAATTGTATTTTTACAAATTAAAACATATAAAAATCATATTTTTTTTGTAAAAAAAACTAGTTCTTTTAATTATTTATCTAATATGCTTAACCGGGGATAAATTAATATATTTTACAAATTATTAAAATTAAATCATATTAGACTTTCAAATATTCCAAAGTACTTCCGCTTTTTTATTGTTGTAAGAAAAAGGACTTGCGGGCATGTAAATGTAAATTTGGACGTGTAAAATAGTAATAATAATAATATTTTATTACTTATTAATTTTTGTTTGAGATAGGGGACGCACGGATAATCCACGTGAGTAGTTTAAAGCAAAGCAAAGCAAAGCTCGGGGGGTTTAAAATTTAAAGTCCGAAGCGAGGGTGTCCGTTTCTCTGCTTACAACTAGGGTTTTGATAGTAGTATTATTCAGCAGCAGGAGCAGCAGCCTTTTACTCTCAAAACAACAAAATGGCGTTTTGGGGTTGGTCATTTTTCAATTCTTTCTCGTTTCTACTACGTTGCTCAACTATTTATACCTATAACACATCATTTATCTTGTTTTTTTTCTTAATAATTTGATTGATTACAGGAATTGAAGTTAAACCAGGAAAGCCTTATGTTCACAAGTACGATGACGAACAAGGAAGGCTTCATGTTTCTCAGGTCTCTCTCTCTCTCTCTCTCTCTCTCTCTCTCTCTCTCTCTCTCTCTCTCTCTCTCCCTCTCGTCTCTCTCTCTCTCTCCCATCTCTCTCTCTCTCTCTACATCTCTCTCTCACTGTTTTACATATACCAATTTCTCTAAATTAATTATTGCTTGCTTATTATTGTATCTATTTCATTATCTATTTTCTTACTATATATCTCCCTATAACTTGAATTTGAATTGGTTTCCGTTCGCTTTCAAACTTGCTGTGCCAGTTTCCCCCTGGTCGATTCGCGTACTCCCTCCTATATTTTTGTTCTGTTTTATGGGATTATATTTTACCTTCAAAATGAACTAGAAACTAATCAAAACTTGTCTATACGAAATAATTGCAAGGGAATAATATTTGATTAAATGCTTACAAAAATTTTATGTGGTGAAATGATTATCATAATCCTTTGATTTATGATACTTAACACTGTGTGTTGATTTATGATCCAGGCAACTCTAGGTGATACTTCATCTACAAAGAAGATTGTACTTCAATGCACCGTAGGTGACAAGAGCCCAATTTACTTGTGTTCCTTGTTGCCGGGGAAAAATGAGACTTGCTCATTGAATATTGAATTTGACGAGGATGATGAAGTAACCTTATCGGTTATTGGCCCCCATAGCGTCCATCTCTCTGGCTATTTTTATGGACAAAACGAGGATCAATGCGGACATGACCATGGGGCGTATCCTTTAATCTGGTTTTTAAAATTGGTTACCATTTATTTTATGGTACATTTATTATTGTTCGACTATATTATAATGTTGTTATGTAGGCTAACCAGGGTGATAGATATAAACATTTAAACTTGCATTTTAATGTTTGCCGGTTCCTTTACTCTGGTGTAAAGCGATGGTTACGGGGTGGATATCGGGTCGTCTGATAGCGAGTATGAAGAGTCTTCTGACTATGATTCTGAAGAAGACGATGATGATTTCATTGGCGAGGATATGGATTTATTCCCACCTGCACATGTTCCTAAAAGTGGAGGTACCCCCCCCCCCACAATTTTTTAATAGAAGTTTACACTACTTCAAATAAGACACTAATTGTACATTTGCAACTAAAAAACTTTGCCACTTTTTGTGACTTTACTTATTTGTTTCTTTCTTAAATGATTGACCATGCTTTCAGTTTGTGGTGTGGATTTTACATGATTAGGTTGATGACTGATGCTAAGAATTTAACAAAAGGTTCCTAATATTTTATTAATATAGTGTTTCATAGAAAGGTGAACTGTGAGGATCTTGGATAAGTACTTTATAAATAAAAACCAAAAACTTTTTACTTAATAAAAATAATATTTGCGGCTGTGACATTGCTTAGTCGTTTTTTATGTTGCTTGCCTTGCCAGGTCTTTAAAGTTTTGTTGGAATTTAAATGATCTGCTTGATGAATAACTTTAAGAATGGGGCAAAAGGTTTTTAGTATCTTTATTATATAATCTAGATTCTAGAGGAAGGTGTAACTCTGTAAAAGTTTGGATAAGTAAGATGGTCAGACAACACCAAGAGGTTATCTCTTTAAAAATCTATTGGTTATTTGTTATTCTACTACTACGACGCCACCTTATCCTAATTCAATATTCTCTACAATTCTAATTGTATTTAGGCTCTTCCGCTCGATATTAATTGTGTTGTTTAAGATTACTACTTGAACTCACCTGTGTTTTGCTTATTTGTGCAGTGAGGATTGAGGAGATCAATGATGATGAGGAACCTGTGAAAGAAAATGATGCGTCACAGCCTAGAAAGAAAAAAAGCAAGTCATGTGGGTCTGATGACAATGAAAATTCTCAGAAACAAATTGCTGTCAAGAGTGGTAATGGAAGTCCAGTAATGGAAAGTGAAGATGAAGATGGCTTTCCGATATCAGGTAAGAAAGAAGCTTCTGTCCAGAATATCGAAGAAAAGAAAGTAGAAGAGAAAGCTACAGGAAAGAAGGGAAAGGATAATGATGCTAATGTGAAAAGCACAAAAAGAAAGATTCATTCTATTGCTGAAGATAGGGATCAGATGAGGTGAGACCATCTTTTCGTAGTGCATTTTTTTAGATATATATATATAGTATATGTATATTAGTATGCAACTATTCATGTTTGTAGTCATTCTCCTTCGAGCTTGCTAAGTTGGCCTTTTCTCTTTGTGCCATATAATTAGAGAAGTTGGCCAGTCGTTGGGAGGATCTACCAACCATATAATCAATGATAAACAAGCTAGGAAAAACAAGAAGAAGAAAATAAGGGATAGAGAAGAAAATGTTCAAGACTCTGTCAAAGAAAGCGATGTTGCTGTCCTACCTGATGAAGTAACCACCACTGATGTAAATCAGGCAGCGGCAATTGAAAATAAGAGCGAGGTGCTACCCAGTGGAAGGTAAGTACTATGTTCTCTTAGAAAAATAGAAGCTACTAATATCTTGTGATTCTTGGGGGGGATATGAACTTGATCAGGGCAATGTTAAAGTAGGCTATAGTCGTCATATATCTGCTTGCAGTTTCTTAACTTATGTGACTGTATGAGACCTGTTATATAATTCCTCGCTAATTAATTGCTAGTACTGTACTATCCTCAACAAGTTAGATTGCTGTGTGATGCAGTAATAAGTAGCTATTAAATTCATGTTCTTCCGGAAAGTGAATAGCCACATCTGTGTTTGTTCCTTGTGCTAACAATATTAAAAAATACATACAATCTGAATAATTGCTAGCCTGTACATTCTTAGATCATTGAGATCAAGTCCGCTGCCTCTTCCAAGATCCTTTCCTTTATCTTGCACGTGCTTTTTAATGGGTGTTAGCTGTTGTAGAGCTTTAAACTGCTACTTGAGCTTGTTATATAAAACCCTACATTTGCAATTATGCTTATTAAGAATACGTAGCTGTTGCAATTTCATGATTTTCTCGAAATTGCATAGCAACATCTGCTTTATGTGATTGATACTGTTAATAATTATATATTTCTTAGTTTACACAAGCTAATGCTCACAGTTGGCTGTAATACCTAATGTTTGTAAAATCAGTATTTTGCATGTTTTTAACATGCTTTGCCAATGTCTTTCCTGTGTTGCTGAGCGTTGACATTTTTATAGGGAGAAGAAAAAGAAGAAAAAGAACAAGAAGCAGGATAGTGTAGCTGAGGAAAATGTATTGCAGACTCCTTCTGAAAACAATGTGTCTAATACGAACATTAAGGAAAAAAATGAAGTCAAGCCAGTTCAAGAAAGGACCTTCCCTAATGGATTAGTGATTCAGGAGTTGGGAATGGGTAAACCAGATGGGAGGAAAGCAGTTCGTGGAAAAAAGGTGAATTTAAACCTCTGTAATTTGTTAGTGCTGTGCTGTATTTTGATAATTATAATACTTACAGAATTAGCAAAAAAAAACTAGATACTTACTGTATTTTGATAATTATGATATGGGAAGAGTGGAAAACTTTGTTTCTTTCAAAGTTGTGTCCTAACTGCAACGGGTAGCTGTTGTGTTCTTAATTGCAACAAGTACCATTTCAGTGCATCGCGTGATATTCTTTGTACAGAGTAAAAATTGTTATAGTGGGAAATCCATGTGCAGACACCTTCATACATAATATGTGAATGATTTAATGTAATATAGTGGCGTAATCAGTTTCTTGCAAACTCGAGTATGATTGGTGATACTGAAATGTACCTGCCTTTTCAGGTAAGTGTACAGTACACCGGTAAGCTCAAGAAGAATGGCAAGATATTTGATTCGAATGTTGGCAGAGCTCCATTCAAGTTCCGCCTAGGTATATTCAAGCTTAATACGTGATGCTGTAAATGTGCAATCTCTTTCTGTTTTCTGAACTATTGTCTATTTTTTACTGGTGTCTACAGGTGTAGGACAAGTGATTACAGGATGGGATGTTGGAGTGCAGGGTAATCACTTATTTTTATTTGTTTGGTTTTTATGTTTAAAACATTTTGCATTAGTAATCTCTTTACCACCACTATAAACACTTAATTGTTGATTTTTATTGTTTAATCTTCTGTTAATAAATTATGTACGAACTCTTCAGTTTTACTTTTTATTTATTTTCATCAGGTATGCGTGTTGGTGACAAAAGAAGACTTACAATTCCGCCAGCTATGGGGTATGTTATTATTTGCATGTTTCATTGGTATATAGATTTCAGAGGAGATGCAAAGTACATTGTACCTTCATTGAGGTGTTTAAGGGTATTTAGTATTAGCATATAAACAGAGTTAAGTTTATGTCCAGTTATTTTCATTTCTAACTTGATCACCAAGTTAAGCAAAAGTCCGTATTTTATACATGTGTATATCTGCAAGAAATAATGCATAAAAGACAAGATTACATTGTTCCCACCTTATCCAGTATTGATTAACTATTAATCTCACTGACATAATAGATTAACAATGTTAGAGTTTTACACGTATTGCTAATTATGCTTGTTAAGTATTATACTTATACACCTTACCCATGGTGTTCCTTGATGCAGCTATGGGAGTAAAGGTGCTGGTGCATCCATACCACCAAACTCGTGGCTTGTTTTTGATGTTGAACTGGTGGACGTGAACTAATTAGTCTAGATTTTGATGTTGAACTGATGCATCTAAATTAGCACATACCAGAGAGCTCCAGCTTCAACAGGGGATGTGTTTGGTACTTGTGCGTTTTTGACTGGTTTATTACTTTGTTTTTAAGATTTTGGTACTCATGTGAGAATTGTCTGAAAAAAGTTTTGAGCAGAAAAATACTTGTGAGGCATTGAATGTTAAAATTCTGAAATCATTTTATCTTGTGTGCCAAGTTTATTCAGCATAAATTGTGGAAAAACTAGGCAGATTATTAGATATACATGTGATTGAGCCCTGAGATGATTATGGGAATTGGGTACATAATCAGAAATAAAAATAGAGATGAAGAAGATTTATAGCATTAATGAACATTTACAGAGATTGGACATTGGTACATATTTAGCTAAGCTTATATTTAATTTATATGTATAAATTATGGCATAATTTTATGTAGTTTTGTAAATAATTTTTTCTTTCTATAGAACAAATTTTAAATTTAATCATAATCATTACATGTTAAAATAAAAGGTACATGTATATTGTAAGCTGCAGGACCTTTTGAAAATAGTTTTACCATATGAATAATATTTGAAATATTGGTTTTTTTAGTGTCTAGAGCCGGTAATTTTGGTATATGATACGTGAACACGGTATGAAATGACACGAATAACTAGTATTTTGGTGCGAAAATTTGGTACACAAATACGAGAAAACATGAATATATTTTGTGTTGTATTTAGTTTTTCAATATAGGTACGCGACCCGAAACGAAAGTACACGAGATAAATAAATAAATATTTTTACTAGTTTTATGTATTTCGATACAAAACTTGTTTATTTACTATTTGGGATTATTTAGGTCATGTTTGGTATTGTTGTTGCAGGCGGGTACAACAGCTTTTTACTGAAAAACTGTCACAAAGGTGTTTGGTAAATTTTAAAAACTATTGTCTGGAAAAGCGTTTTTGGTCTAAAAGATATTGTTAACAAAAGCATATCCCCCTTGTTTTTGAAAAAAGCTGTTTTCAGCTTTTGCAAGAAGTAGTTATCGGTTTCACCATCAAACTTTCTCAAAAATATTATTTTTATATATTATATCTCAAATTATGCATAAATTAAAAAAAATACCAAACAGTAATCTAATTTTCTTGACAGCATTTTTTCTCACAACACAGCACTCCCAAGCGGAGCCTTAGTTAGCTAGTGATTTTTATACCATTTGATATTTAATTTTTTATTGTATGTAATTCGAGTACTTTCATATATCAAACAGGTAAATACGAATAATATTGATTTCAGGTTAGTATGGGAAATTGGTACACGAATGTAAATTCGGGTTGGATTGGGGTTTAAGATTTTTGACACGAAACGTTTGTACACGGTACGAAATGTTATCGGGTCTATATGTGGCCCAGGGCACATGCTAATCACGTAAATTTAGAGGTCTAGCTCCTTTTAATTTGGTTAATAATTTTTAATAGTGATCGACCCTGTATGCACAAAACTTGACCAATCAAGATAAGTTAAATTTATATAAATTTTCATATTTAGCATGTGCACGTAAACACGCGAACCCAAAAATAAACTTTAACGAATAGATCAAATTATGTTGATACGTCAGGAAACATTTTTTCACATGGATGTTGATATATGTTCATTTCATAGATTTCATATTATATGTTAACTTCATTTCATAGTTCTCACAAAACTCGCAAGGTCATGGATTTTTATCATTTGAAACAAAGAGTGGTCATGAACAGGTAAATATATTGAAATAATTTGTACACCTATGGTTTATATTTTTTGCAACAAAAAAGCACAGCTGAGAAAATACTGTTGATGTAACTTCAGACAGTCAGTCTTGTATCTCACACTTTCGCTACAAGAAAGTTATTCATATCAGCTTCTGCCATCTACATCAAACCCAGCCCCTGTCCAGCCAGGCTGTCCTCTACCCTTTGGTACTGCTCCAACTCTTCCTCGTCCTTGGCCTACATTTTTCTTCTTCCTTCCTTCACCATCAACATGAGGTTGTTGATTCTGGCCATTTGTCACTACAGGACTCCCAACATTTCCTTGATTAGGCAGATTGCCAGGCGATGATCCCGCAGATGTCTCCAGTGAATTATGAGCTAATACTGCAACAGGAGCTGTAGCACTCTGTATATGACTCCCGTCCTATTAATATAATTTAACAACAATTATGGTACTTTTTACCACATTCACCGATAACGCACACCCAAGCAACTTAAAATGTTAATAAATTGGTAGTCAGAAGGTCTCAATTCTTTTGATAATAAAAAACAGTTTTGTAGCACAGTCAAATTACTATCCAGGTGAATGCACTTTCACAGTTAATAGTGTTTTAAAAATTACTGATATTTCTTAATGTCTGCTTAAGCAGGCTAAGCAGCTGCAGAAAGATACCTTCTACCAAGTACCAAGATTTTAAAAAAACCGTAGTATTACAATATTAAAGATGAATGCATACTTTATCAATTTTTTATGAAACAACTGTTGAAGACTTAATGATGATAGTATATAACATTTATACCAGTGCCCCAAAAAAAATTAAGGGTTTGTTGCAGTGAAAAAATTTCACACACATAACTTTTAGTATATGAAAACATCCGCAAGTGAGAGAACTTCCTGAACATAAAATCTTTAAGATAATTGTTTATCTTCACATGCTAATAAGAATCAAAATCAGAGGACACATCGCATGCAAAAATTGAAAAGTTACTTACATGAGAGATGTTGGTTGATCTGCCTGGATTTAAAGCCTCTAATCTTCTTTTTAATTCTCCGAGTCTTTCAAATTGGGTATTATTACTTTCTTGAACCTATAAAGGTTAATTGTGTCATGAAATACAGAATCAATATTAGCAAACACACTGGAGCTTCAAATCAAGTCATTTCAAAATATACTAAATCATATACCAGACGATTTAAGTCTTCACACAGGTTCTGCTTTATTGCTTCCTCATCCTTGACAGCTTTTGTTGCTTCTTCCAATGCCTACAGGAAGCAACACCTTATGTAAGCTGTACCAGTGGATATACTACACAACCAGCATAGTTCAAGTCTTAAAATGATCCTTCTTTGTAAAATAACAGAGACGCAAACTATAAGTGCTATATATGAAGTTAAATGTCTACTCACAGTACATGTCTAATTAAATCTTTACTCTTGAGTACTGACATATCAAGTTCCAAAGAATTTAATTAGTTAAAGTTTTTCCTGATTTAATGTAACATATGCAGTAATGAATATGTTATTTGTATTACTTTGTGGAAAGTTTTATTAACCAAAAACAAAAGAATGTACCTAAAAGAAAACATATTAAAAATGAAAATCAGCCAAAACACAACTCTTATATAAGTCTAAAGTTATTATCCATTTTTTAGCGGTGGGAGAATAATGGGAAGCACATTTCAACATCACAAATCTAAAAATATATAATTAACTCTGAACTTTGTTTTGCTGAAGTAGGGGAAGTGTAGGTTAGTTCATTTTATAGTAGAAAGCTAAAATCTGGATGGCTATTATATTCTTTCTTCACCTGGCTGTCACCATATGGCCACCTTGGATAGGGGCATAGAGCCAGATGTAGCTCAACGTGGCTTAGTATTACAATGCAAATGTCGATTTCAGGTTTCAGTTGTATTATTTTAGAAACGTTCTAACAATATACAATATACAATATGATAAAAAAAATTAAATACAAAACCACTGTGATTATTAAACTCTTCTTGTTGGTCGAGTGCTCAAGATTAAATGCTGAATATTAGAGATACAGAGAGAATGAACTTTTTATGTTTGTACAAAAAACATTACAACAATTATATATCATAAACGAATACTTTCCAAACTGTAGTGAATTATAATTTATTCAAGGATCAAAAAGAGAAAAGGATAAGGTCTGGAGTAAGTGACTAAATCAACAGCATTCAGTATAGCAAGACTCCAAATATGATCACCATCAAATGTCAAAAATGCTAATTAAAATTTGAACATTAATAAGTGATAAGTTGTTTTATTATAGAAATGAATAGTAAAGTCGATACTAAATAGGATAAGCATTCTCGAGTCAACTGAAAGAGACGGACCTTCCGAGCTTGTTCTTCCTTCAGCTTAGCAAGACGAATCTTCTCAGTTGACATTTCAATTTTCTTTCTCATGTGTTCAAGTGCTAAAGAATATACATGGTGGAAAACAAAATTGATCACTTACTGTGATTATTAAAACAATTAAAATAATAACAAATTTGTAAGATTACCGAGGAAGTACACTAACCTGCCTTTTTTGGTCCAGCTGTAAGTTTCATCTCCATGTTAAGATTGGTAAGCTCTTTTTCAACATCACGAATTTTAGAATAATTTTCGTCGATATATCTGAAAGGTATCCAGTTAAGGCACACATAATAAATTGACAAGTGGAGAATAAAGATGCACTTAGCAAACACGTTCTCTGGTATTATAAGGAGATGGACGGAGAATAATATGTCATATGTTGATCAATATAGAACAAACTATATATCTTTAAACAAGACTGTTCTATAGACCTTAGCGAAGGCATAAAGGAAAATTAAGGAATATAATTTAATATCACCAGTACTTTTCACATACAAGCAAGCCTGGCGTTCAAGGACAACTACATCATACTTAGTTTGGGGCAATGAGACCTCATATTGGTTGAGTGTTTTGAAATTTCTGCAAATTCTAGTTTGCAATATGGCTCCAGCCTCGGATGCAAATATCTACAAATTTCCGACTTTAAGGTACTAAGTCTCCCCTCATTCCATATAATCCGTAAGAGTCCTATGTAAACCAAATCCTACAGAGGTAGAATCTCAAAAATCATAAAAACAACGTGAATTTACAATTTAAAGTAATGCAGGATTCAGTACTATCAACTAATTTACCTAGCTAGCTGCTCCTCAACGTATTACATTAGAAGTTAGAGAAAATCAAATCACAATTTCATAAGAAGAGAAAGTACAGTTATAAAAATGAAAATCGAGAATATGGATAAGAAGTAGATCAAAAAAGGAAAAATACTGCTACTCACTTTCTCAATTGAAGTTGCTCTTCCTCGATAATCTGAAACAACAAAGAGTAGTTACATCAAATGATCATACCGAATAAGTCACTAGCAGTGCAATCTATACACGAGAATGAGAGAGAGAGAGAGAGAGTATAATTTTATGAATTGAAATATGAACTTGAACTGTAATTTGTAATCACGAGAGAGAGAGAGTATAATAATTCGAAATGAAATATAAACTTAAACTGTAATTTGTAATCATGATAGAGAGAGAGAGAGAGAGGAGACCTTCTCAGTGTAGGAAATGACGGAAGATTCTCTAGGAAGACCGTCAGGGCCGATCTCAGGTGGAGGTGGTGGAGGTGTTGCATTTTGATTCTTCACATTATTATTGTCGGTAGACATTTCAGATCTCGTCGTCGTCGTCGTCGTCTTCAACTTATTAACTCCGGCACGAGATCACTTCGCCGTGCGTCAAATTCGCCGTAAGATATGACCCCCAGTGTGTGCGTTTCAAAACAATGTCTACTAATTAATTACCCACAACATCTCCATCTCCAACACTTTAATTCGTTTATACTCCCCCGCTTAGGCCTGTTGATTAAAAATTATTTTAAAAAATATTTAAAAAAATTAAAATAAAACTAATTTAACGTTTGGTCTATAAAGAGAAAATATAAAAAGCTTGTGAAATTATCATTTAGTTAAATATATTTAAAATACTGTGTTGAACATAAGAACTACACATTGTGAGATGAAGAGAGTAAAAAAATTAATAAAACCAGTATAAAGTGCGGTTTGAATGCATTATATTATCTTTAGAAAAAGAGGGCATTCTTGTCAAAAAAAAAGAGCATTAGTTCAAAATTTATATTTTCCGCAGCTAGTTATCAACATTCTGTTCACGGCCTCATTTGGGGCAAATATTTATAAGATAAAAAAAATAATTGCTTGCTAGCATTTGAATAAAAGAATATAGATGTTCCAAGACAAACGATTACTAGTGGCAATCATATTGCGAGAAATTAAAAAATATATTTATATAGATATAGCCCCATGAATAAATACTAAAAATCCTAATGTACACGCACAATCATATATTACAACAATAGTTTGTTCCAGACAAATTCCTTAAATTTATGAGAGATGATATAATTTCAAATAACAAGAGTTTGCTTTACAGAAAGCAGTCAAAGTGAAAAACAGGAAGAGCTATGTGATATGAAGTTCATATTTTTTTTTCCCAACTGTTTGCATCAAAGCAGTGTGCTACATTAGATTCCCCAGTATCCATATAAACACATACAGACATACTACAACTACACCTTCTATATTTCCTTGTAGGCTTGTACAAGTTGCAAACAACCTTGCTTCAGAGTTTATGGTATTTATTAGGATCTCTTTACAAATTTATCTTAAAAAGAGGGAAATATGACAAAAATGAAAAATGAAGCGGATGCGTTTTCTTGGCTGCCAGAGCAGGAATCTTTAGATTTTACATTTAGCTTAACCGGACAATATACAGAAACATGGGGTCTCTTTCATTTCCTCATCCAGCATTTTTTGCCAAGATTTGCAAGACTGCCTCCTTCGTGGGCATGGCAGGGATCGCTCCTCTCTCTGTTACAGTTACAGCACCACAAGCATTTGCGAAACGAAGTGCGTCTCTTAGTTTCTTCTCATCCTGCCAAACACCAAATAGAAAGTCAGGTTTTTTAACAACTAGATTAAAGTTTGTAGGCGGGCTGATGTTGCAAAATGCTTGTCCATTTACTTGAAGGCTCACAGGAAAACAATGGATATGGATTTCGCTGTTATCGATATTAAAGCTGATAAATTAGTCAACAGTATGCATCTTGCTATTGTCACTTAGCACTTAGCAGTCATGGACTAGCCAAAATGAAATATTTTGAGCCAGATCGTTTAACATGGTTGCAATATTTTCGAGCAAATAACTATTAAAGGTAATACGTCAAGAGTAGCATGATTTTAATGGAGTGTAGGATAAGTATGACATAACAGCTGAGGTACTAAAGGTTTAAATCCCATCAAACACGAGAACTTCTTTAAAAAATACAAGAAACACTCGTTTTCCAGCAGAAATTGTTACCTGGTAAAGGTTCATGTCAGAAGCGAAGCAGTATAGCAATCCAGCAACAAAGGAATCACCAGCACCGGTTGTATCCACAGGTTTTACTTTAATACCAGCAACTCGACCTTTGAGTTTCTGCATAAATGTGTAGTTTCTTTTAAGCTGGGCTCATAACTCATTAATACTGAAGAGAACTGAATTGAAAATCAAACACAGAGAGAGATTCCAGTAACACACATACCAGAAAAAAACACATATGGGAAGAAAAAAAGCAACATTTAGATGATCTCAAGTATTCTGGGGCTACTTATGTATCGAATTTAAGTTGCCAATTTGCCTATTTACATCATTTCTTGATTACTGATATTTTCTAAAGGCAAGCGGGTTGTATAAACAGGGCCTCTAGCACTCTACACCCGTGACTTTCTCATGGAGAGAAGGGAAAGGAGATAGACCTTTACTGCTAATCTATCCCCATGTTTTAATTTCGATATTTGTTACAAAAAAGAACTAATCAATAAAAATAGACACAACTAGGTAATTTGATGATCTACAGCCCGTACCTTGGTATAATATCTGCAACCCTCTGCTCCTTCACTTACAAGCAAAAGCTTAAGATTAGAGTGATAAAGCTTTGTTAACACCACATTGTCATCATAAGGATCTTCACCTCCAGTTAGGAATGAGATCTCATCCTCACTTATCTGCCAATTCAACAGAGTGAAAGTGAGCTCCACAAAGCATAATAATTTCACACCAAACTGTTGATACCACATATAAATGGCTATAATTTAGCCAAATTCCCAGCTAGGTCTATAATCTAAAATCTTGCCTTAATAATGTCTGCCTTGTCCCATATGCTCATGATACCCTCTCGAGCAGCATCAGCTGACGGCCATAACGGCAACCTTAAATTTGGATCATAAGAGAGAATGCTTCCAGATTCTTTAGCAATTGCCATTGCAGCAAGATGAGCAGACCTACATGGTTCTTCAATCAAACTAATTGAACCATAATGAAAGACTTTACCCTGCTTAAGAAAAAATTCAACTGAAGAATTAGCAGCTGTGTTATGTGCAAGCAATCAAATTTTGAATTGATAAATTAGAAAGACAACAAACACATACTTTCTTGATTAGATCTCTGTCAAGTTCTGATTCATGAAGAAGCATATCAGCACTAGGGTGACGGAAAAACAAAAATTCACGTTCACCATCAGACCGCAATGTAACAAATGCCAGTGCTGTCCTTGCAGCTGGGTCAAATCTCATGCCAGAGTTGTTGACCTTGTTTTGCTTCAACATGTCAGCTAACATGTACCCAAATTCATCATCTCCCACCTGAGGTAAGAATTCCACAGTTCAGGACCAATAAGCATTTCAGCAAAAAAAAAAGAGCAATCAAAATATTCATAAAAGTATGTAACTTATATGACGAGGAGAAAAGGTAACAAATATTTCTACATGGAGAGGTCATTTGTTCAAGCCAAAATTGCACCCACGCAAGTAACATACAAATTCCAAATACATTTGCCAAGTTGCTCGGCTTTGTACTTAAAGAAAATAGTTACAATGTGGGTAGCAAGGTAGGTATTCCAGAATAATATATAATAAAAAAATGTCAATATGGTTTTCTGATAGAAATCCAACAAAATTATAAAAAGAAAAGATCATTCAAAGTGAACTTTCTCCTTCATATTAATCACCAATAATCCCTTGTAATCACATTTATCAAGATCGTATCTACAACTGGCATGCAAAACTGCTGCTAAACCAGCAACAGTTGGTTTCTTTCAAATTCCTTAAGATAGAATATACAAGAGCAGCAGTAAAGATCACTTAAAAATAATAGACATGCGCCATAAGAAAAGTTACATATCACAAAAGAATGTAATGGTGTATTGTACTCGCAATAGATAGTAACAGTTAAAGAGGCAACAGGACAACGCAAGGTTCACCTTGCCTACGAAACCTGAAGAACCTCCCAGCCGTGATATACCAACAGCAACATTAGCAGGAGCACCACCAGGAGCTTTTTGAAATGCAGGTGCTTCTGCAAGTGAAACCCCACCAACTGTTGGCACAAAGTCAATCAAAAGTTCCCCAAAGCATACAACCAGCGCACTATCTTTTCGTTCTCCTCCATTGGAATTTAACGTCAGATCCTTAATTTGACCTACAAATCAAATATTTACCATAAATAAGAACACTACACTAAAAATTTTGTAGCATCGGAACAAAACAACATAACAAGGTCCTTTTGCAAAATGCAACACCATTCATATTAACACACAAAATGCAACACCATTCATATTAACACACAGTTCATATGTGCACTTACAATCTAAACACAAACAGAACAAAAACACCAAATGCCTCTCATAAAATACATGATTCGACCACATACACGGCTACAAGAGGCCTATTATATGATTACACAACACAACTACATCTCGAAATATTTATACAAAAATGGACATCAATTCTACCCTTCTCGGAACTATCAAACAGCTAAAAATTGCGAAAACCCAACATTTCAACAAAAGGCAACCCAACAAAAACATAAAAAAGAGATCAACAATAACAAGAACATTCAAAACAAGTCTAAAAATTTCCTACCAATCACCAAGATTTCAATTCAATTTATTTTATTTTTTACACGGATAATCAAGAAATCAATGCACAATTCAAAAAACACACAAATAAAAATCAAACAATCATGGCCTCAAAAACCCAAATAAATCAAGTTGCAAGAATCAAGAACATTAACATAAAACACAAGTATAAAAAAAATGTAAAAATCAAGATTATGTTACAAGAAAACGAACCTAACACGTGAGAGTCCGTCATGATAGCTAAAGACAAAGATTCACCACACCAACAATAATGAGAGGAGCTTCGAGATGTTTTAACAACACACAAATTTTTATATACATAAAATAAAAAACGTAAAAAAAATTAAAAAGTGCAAGAAATATAGAGGGAGGAGAATAAAAAAGAATCTTGAAAATACTAGGAAACAGAAGGCGGTGGAAAATATGCAGGTGTATCTATATGTATGTATGTTTGTATATGAGGTCTGAATGATTCAGTCAACTTGGGCTCACGGGTCGCATGTGGGGGTGCCCTCTGTAAAGTGTGTCCCTTCAAACCTTTCGAGTAGATTTGGTTCATTTTTGTACGGATAGCCGGCGCATTTTTTGTGAATTATTACGACCTATTTATTTATTTTTTGAGTAACTATTAAGAAATAATATTCTTGAGCAGGTTGGATGAGCACCTAATGTGAATCTACTTTTTATTTTATTTCTCTAAAAAATAATGGCTTAACTTTTTATATACAATTTTCTTTTGACAAATAATATAACATGTTAACGGGTGTTTTATTTTTAGCTAAAATCTCAACTCTTCATAATACATCATATAGCTATTTTTTATCAAATGTGTCGATATATTGATAATGAACATCGCGTTCTCTAAATATAATCATCTGACACGTGCAATAAGGACAATGAGCTCCATTTGAAGAAAATGAATCATGAGACTGTCCGCAATATCATTTGATACTTCATTTACGTATATGATGTCCTAACCCCTCTATAGGCGTGGCTAATAGGAATTTCCGAGTATGTGTGACTACCAAACACCGGAAAACTGTTATTTGTCTTCTGAAAATTATATTTATTAGGAAGATTCTCGCAAATACTATTAAAATAATGGTCTGTCAAATATTACATTGATTTAGGAAGAATAAACCCTTTACTGGGTAATTAAATCAAACCTCCGCTAAAGGCCCAGAGAGCACAATTTGCAACGATTTTTGTACTAAATTAAAATGATCTCCGCTTGAAATTAGCTCACATTCTCGTAAAATATGATCTTGTAAATAAATAGATTGGATGCAAAAAGTCATAATGCATATAATCTAGCGTCGCATGCATTATACACACCTACCACTTGAATCAATATGCAAAGTCGCCAATCTCCATTGAAGGTCATCAAATCTAGATCCTTCCGACGTTACAAAATTGTCCAGTATCTTTCTCAACACTCTATCAAATTGAGCATAAGTTTCTTCAAAAAATTGTGATGGGCAGGTGCACAAAACATAATAGAGTTTATTTAGTCTCATACAAATTCTAAGTAATACAAACTCACGTTGTGGATCATTAAGTTTTTCCAAAACATCCATAAACTTCACACACTTTACCACTTATTTTTAAAAAATTCATCTACAAACTATTTGTTCATGCTTACAGAACCACCAATATCAGGAGAAAAAAAATTCATTTTTGGAAATACTTGGGTCATAAACAAGCCAAAAAACTATGTCTTCCCTATACTAAGTCTAAACTCAATTGTTCTCTCCAATTGAATAATAGTCAAGGTTTTAGAGACATCAACTTAATCTCTTATCATATGATCCAAATACCACGTTTGAAGAGAAAGAGTACATATGTTACGCATTCTAAGAATTATCAGATGTAAAGTTAGTGCAAAAAGGATAGGTCTTAATGGATCCCCTTATTGTATACCACGAGCTAACCATATAATTTCGGACCCCATAAATAGCCTAGTTGATTGCCCATAAACAAATTTCACCCAAAAAAATATAGACTTATACGTAACTCTGGCTTCTTCAGGCATTTTTTCCTATCAATCATATCAAAGGCATTCTTAAAGTCCACCAAAATATAGATATATCAAAATTGAACATATGTAACTCAACAAACCGACTAAATGTACGTTAAATAGGCTTGATTTTTCTTAAAATTCCTACACCAAATTGAAAATTTTCGAATAAGCAACCATCTTTTTACCTGTCTTTTTCAAAACCACTTTAAAAGCTAAA